>NC_056729.1:1637508799-1637808799 GCF_019279795.1 Protopterus annectens
ACGGCTTTTAGTGCTGGACAGGCAGATGGATGCTGTTGTGCAAACACATTTCAGACACTGTGGGGTAAATGTCCATTCTATATTTATTGTCAGAATAAACAGAAAACTTTGAAAATATTACCACTGTATCACCAGACCACCAGAGGAATCTTATTTTTCTAATAAGCATACCTTATAACTTAACAAGTAGGAAACCAGGCAAATGGCTTATGGTAATTGAAATATAAAGAACATATTAACTCTTATTTGGTATTCAAACCCAAGCCACATTGCACGATTATATCACTCCTGGTAGACCAACAAGAGCCTATGGACAGGTAATGCTGGTTTTTCCCTTAAGAGATTTTACTTTCAGCTACAGACACACACACACACACACGCACACACACACACACACACACACACACACACACACACACACACAGCATGGTGATTAAAGTGAAATTGCTAACAAACACACACACTGTGAGAATCACAGCTCTGATTTAGGATTTAGACCCAAAAGCTACAGCATTCTATTGTGGTGTGACTGCTACTGGACAGATGGATGATGGGTTTTCCCTTAAGAACAAATGCTGACACTTTCCTTTCGTCTTTATGATTTTAACAGTGCTCAAGCAGAGAACTTTCTATGCATATGTTTGTATGTGTTTCTTATTTGACCTTGATTACCACACTTAGGATTTCCTACCCAAAAGAATAAATATATTAGGAGAAAAGTTAACAGTTGCTTAGCAATGGGCTCTGCTTGTTCCTGAAGCAGTGATGCTGATACAGATTGCTGAAGGTCTTGAGTTTGAAATTCAAATAAAAGATAATTTCTGAATCTCACAGTATCTCATTAGGGGCTGCATTTATTTTATATTCTATTTGTTGACTGGGTAGGTGGGCTTCCCTACTGACCCTTTTCAGCTACAACCCAGGATCTTGAGGAGCACATACATACATTCAATTGTTTATAATTGTGAGTACGGTACAGTAGTAATTAGAACAGTTATACAAAGAACAATGAAGAGATAATTTATGATGATTTGATAATTAACAGTTAAGTTAATGTGTACAGTGTATACATTATTTACAATAGTGTTGTAGTAGTAATAATAACACTGTATTAACCATTAACCCTCTAACATTTGCAGCTGGCATCATCTGTGATGTACTTGCACAGAGCTGCTTTGAATTTCTTAACTGTTGATATTGTTTTAAATTGTTTAGATATATGGTTCCAGGCTGCAGAACCAATGCGAGGGATGTGAGGGAAAGCCTTTTCACCTGTCTTATTTTTAAAATGGGGCCTTATAAGTGTAATATTGCCTTCCTGGCTATTTTATAAGGACTGGGTTTGTTTCCTAAACTGCAATTTTGATCTTATTTGTGGACAGTATCTTAGTTTTAAGAAGTTAAATAGTTTTCAGCTGAAGATGAAGAATGCCCTAGTAATAATAGACAGTGGTGAGTATCTTTATTGAGGCTGTAGTGGTGCAAGAGAGGGTCTGCCGACTGAGCAAATCTGCAGATCTTAATTTCAACAGTTTGTATTTTTTGAGTATTGTAGGCAGACTATAAGGAAGATAATGACAGTTTATATTTAAGTACTTTATGTAGACCTTTCTCAGCGTGTCTGTGTGTGCGAGCGTGTGTGTGTGTGTGTGTGTGTGTGTGTGTGTGTGTGTGTGTGTGTGTGTGTGTGTGTGCGTGTGTGTGTGTTTGTAATCTTTTATGTTAACCAAGAAATTTGACAAATGAGCAAGTATTCACAGAAAAATGGTGTCAAGCAGTCATAGTAGCAGAGAATTTGCAATCAATTAAAAAAATAAATACTTTAATTTAAAAAGAAATCACTCCACAAATAAGCTATAGCTTAGCAAATGTAAAATATGTATTGTGCCGATGAAAATGTCATTCTTTCAGTTAGACTTAAAAACAATTAAGTGTACCCATCCTCTTCATTTATATATAGATTAACAATTCTTCATATCATCCATTTTACCAGTCATTTCATCAGCACCACTGCTAGTCCAGTGGCAGTTTGGTAGAAAACTGGAAACAATGGTAGGAGAAATTCATATTTTACAGTACTGCATCCGGTACAGTGGAGAAAAGTAAGGGGGGGGGGTGCAGCCTTCTTTTCCTAGTTAAAGTAGATTATGTTAAGGTGCTTGTTTAATATGTTTAGTCTTAATATAGCTCAATAGACTGATTTAGTCATCACTGGAGACAATTTTAAGAAATACTGTAAGCTTAAAGATAACGTGTGCATTTGTTGTTTATTTTTCACTAGAAATCTGGCTTCTCAAGAATCTATTGATGCCTTTGTAGCTGATTTAAGGCACAAAGCCAAATAGTGTGAGTTTGGAGAGCACCATGATTCATTGTTAAGAGATGAAATAGTCTGTTGTATGAAAATGACAAAGTATCACTGTCTGAATTAACTTTGGGAGAAGGTGTGAATGTCTGTAGTATAGTACAACTAAACAGCTTACAAATGGAACAGCTTGCTGAGAATATGGATATGTCTGAAATTAAAATGAAGCTAAAATCTGCTGGTACTAGTCAGAATATGACTAATAAGATAAACTACAAAGTGAAAAATACTTTGTAGTTTATCTTATTATATGGTTGCAAAGAAATCCACTGGTCTCCATGAGCAGTATGCAGCAGGTAAAAATGAAAAGCATTCAGCTGAGCAACTGCCATTTTGTTCAAGGTGTGCTATCAGCATGATAATAAGGCATATTCGGCATTTACCAGAGAATGCAGGAAGTGTGAACTGTCAAGGTCATTCTTCTCAAGCATCCAAGTCTACAAAAAAGAAGAAAAAAAATAACTGAAAATATTTTGCAGATGATTTGTGCAAATCAAATCAATAACCATGTACACACTGACTTAAATAAATCTCTGTCTGACCAATACAAGTCTGATGGTGAAGATTTGTTTGTGAATGCACAATCACCTTACAGAGCACAGAAACTCATAATTGTTGTCATTCTACAAAGCATTGCACTCAAAATCTGTCTAAAAATGACAGAATCCTAAATTTAAGCTTGATACTGAAGCAGAATGCAACAACATAACAAAGTGAATTCAAAGAAATGGGCTTCAAAGGCTTGTTGTCAGATGTTAACGCTTCAGTACTGACTTACTCTGTTTACAAACTGAAAGTTTTGAGTCAGAAAGAACTGTGCTATCTATAAAAATACAAAGACTACAATTTAATGTTTCCATTTGTGTCAGTGAAGCAACCAAATATCTTTGGCATAATGTCTTGTGATAGTGTGATAA
The DNA here is from genome assembly GCF_019279795.1 of Protopterus annectens. NCBI lineage: Eukaryota > Metazoa > Chordata > Ceratodontiformes > Protopteridae > Protopterus > Protopterus annectens. The sequence continues at coordinate 1,637,512,082 of NC_056729.1, forward strand.
AGCAAATCCACACTGGACAGATGCAAGTGTACAATGAATACTAGATCCTAAAATGCAGTCAGAAAAGATGATTCACTAACTCACAAGAGACCAGGGAAGGGATTCAGAGAGAATCCCACCATGGACATAAACTGCTGTGATCAAAAGGGGCAGTTTACTTGAACACAGGGAAATGTGATTCAGAGACCTGATAAACTGCAGTGAGGAAGACCTCTTTATAACTTCACATGTTCATAGAAGATTACTAAGCTAATGGCTCAAGAGTTCTTTACAAGCCTAGCCAGTTTTATTCAGATTTTACCCAATTTTCTATTCCTAGGGAAAGATAATAAGTGTCAGCAAGCAACGTTTTGACAATTTTTATAGACTGCCTCTATCCATAAGGGACATGGGCATCACCCTGGGAGTGAATTTGCAATTTCCCATCCAGTGGTCCAGATTGCACTTGAAGATGGTCAGGGAAGGGCTCTGCTTCATGTGAATAGGAAGCCTAGTCCAGATGAGGAGCAATCTCTGGGACAGATATCTGTCTCTCTAGCATGATCTAGTCATGTCAGAGATCAGGTTTAGATCTTTGGTGGGGGTAACTCTCATGCAGTTAGTTTTGCGAATATGCAATACTTCCATCTGTGCTGAGTCAGAGGTTGCCTTGTAAGTCAGGCACAGATCACCCCTCAGTAATTGATAGGAAACTGAATACAGTGATAGGGCTTTTGATTGGTCCACATATTACACGTTGGTTATACCCTGTAATTTTTTTGGTGAAAAACCTCTGAGGATGCTCCAACTGTTACATGTGCCTGGCGAGGTACATGCCAAATGATGCATTGTACTCGATTTTTGGTTTGATGAGGGTCAAGTACAGTGGCATCCTTACAGCTGGATGCCATGCCCTTAACTATAAGCTGAGCTATATTTAAGAATTTCCTCACCACTGTGGACACATGGTGGTCAAAGTTCAGATTACTATCTGTGTACCCAAATCTCTCACCACTCATTCCACTCTTACGGGGTACTATCAATGTCGAAATTTAAAGGGGTATTTGATTTCCCAAAGGGTACTATTATGCACTTCTTCACATTTAGTTTGAAGCCATGGCTGTGACATCGATTATTAGTCTGTGTCAGACCTTTCTGTAGGAAATGATTGCCCCCAAACTGTAGACAGCTAAAAACTTGGTCAGCCAAATGCCATTTAAATTTGCCTTGACATCAGCAAAGTGTATCCTCAACAGGAGGGAGCCCAGCACTGAGCCATGTGGTACTCCACTGGTGACTGGCCTTTTGTTGAATGTGGAGCCACCTACTCTAATAACATGTGTTCTATCTGTGAGCCATTTGGTCATCCATCTGGTGATGTAGAGGTTTATGCCCAATTTTGTGAGTTTGTCTATAATATCCAAGTGAAGTACTGTGTCAAATGTCTTGTCCAGGTCAAGGTAGGTGGTTTACACTGCCTTATCTTCATCCATGGCCTTGGTGACCTTCTCAAAGAAATCCGCCTGACTGAGCAGGCAGGACCTGCCCTTGATGAAGCCAGACTGGGTTGGGTCTAAAATCTGTAGATTTCCTATGTCGCTGTTAATCAGATCCATAATTAACATTCCCATAAACCTGCATATGAGGCTAGTCAGACTTATGGTTCGGTAATTTTGTGAGTCCATTGATGGTCCCACTCTATGCAGAGAAATGACTGTTGCTGTCCTCCACTCTACTGGGATAAAGCCTGTCTGGAGATTGCAGTTAAATAGAAATCTGAGTTAGTCTGCTAGGTCATGTTTAAAGCTATTTAACAGGCACCCTGGGGTGTTGTCATGGCTCATTGATGCCATGATTCCAGCTTTAGAGAGCATAGTGACAAACTGTTCTTTTGTGGTATTAGGCAAAGGAATGTTGGGGGTATTTCATGGGGTGTGACCAGAGGTGATGAGGGGTGAAATATGAGCTAAATTTATTGGCCAGCGGATTTGTTATTTCTTTTGGCTGGGTATAGCTAGTGCTATCTACAAACAACTCAGCACATTGTTGAGTTTTTCCCCTTAAGACTGTGAACATAACTAAAAATGCTTTATGGTTATCCTTTTTTGGGAATGTTATTTTAGTCTTGTATTTAGCTTTTAAAGACTTAACTAGTTCCGTGATTTGCCTGTTGAGACTAATGAGGGATTTTTTTTCTCTAATGCACACTCTCCCACTTACTTCTAAACAGGAATTTCTTTCTTCTGTTGTATGGTCTATTTATGCCAGGGGTCCACTAGGGTGACTTGTTTTTCTGGCTAGACCTGGGTGTAGTCTGATCAGGTACTGCTATTTCTATACAGTTGTTTAAGTGGTTGTACAGAACATTTGTGCATACTTCTGCATAAGCTCTGTGTTTTGAGGGTTAGAGGGATATTTAAAATTACCTGTGCCATTCCTTAATAGGAAAAATTCTTTAGGGTTTTAAGATTTGATGGGGATTCTACCACTACATTTATTTCAAAGGAGACTTATTTATGAACCAATCTTACCAATGAGGACATTATGCTGGGGGTGCAATGTTCCCCTCATGTTTGTGAGTAATATGTCAAGGATAATTGAGCCCCTAGTGGGATTGCAGATAAGCTATTCCAGAGCATTTTATTTATTTATTTTTATTTATTTAATATTTGTTAACCAGAAAGGTCTGACATGGAACAAAGCCAGTTTTCAGCAGAGGCCCAGTGTGAAACATTCCAGATGTATATCTTTGTAACGTGGGAGGGAACTGGACCACCTGGAGGAAACCCACACAAATGCAGGGAGGACATGCAGACTCCACACAGAAGGCACCCCAGCTGAGAATCAAACCATAGAACCCCTTGCTGTGAGGTGACAATGCTACCGCTGCACCACTGTGCTGTTCCATTTGACAAATTTCAGTTAGTATTGACAAAGTCCAGGAATCTCTGAGCCTGTATGTTAGTGGTTGTGTATGTTTCCTAGTTCATGGAGGGGTAGTTAAAATCATCCAAGTGTAGTGTGTTGGGCTGAATGGTGACATTAGTAACTTCATGTATGTGGAGTGGTTTTCATGGTTCATGGTTGGGGACCTTTATCTAGCGCTGATATGGTGGGGGATTTTGCCTATGGTCAGCTGTTTATGAAGTAGCTCAAGTTAGTCATCCTGTTTGACCAATCTAGAGATGTGATTACTTTTTATGTAAATGGAAACACCTCCTCCTTTTGCTTTTTCCCTTTTCAGAGGGTGGTCTGAATGTGCAATAGACATTGTAGCTTTGCACTACTGAGGTGCTTTCTGTAGCCTGAACCATGTTTCTGTAACTGCACAGATGTCAGCATTCTCCAGGGTGAGATGAGCTTTCATGGAATTCAGTTTTTGTTAAGACTCCTAGTACTGAGCAGTAGTGCCCTCAACTTGGCATTAAAAGAATTTGTTACACTGGTAGATCTGTTGGTTTGGCACTACCTAAAAAAGGCACTATGGGGTGGCCTAATTCCTTGTCAGTATTCGAAAGCCTAGTGGTGACAGGTGCAAACCATCTCTGGCAAAGCAGAGTGGTGTGTTGATCATGTCATCCCAGGCTGACAAATACTGGATCCCCTTGTAATAACATCAGTAGCTAAGCCAATTGTTGAAGTCTATCATTTTATGTTTGTATTGTGGTATCATTCTTGGTGAGGGTAGAATGCTGCTCAATGCAAGGCTCATACTAGCCTGTGATACATATTCGGAGAGGTCCATCGTGTCTGTCCTCATATATTGCAGGGAGGTACGCCTTACTTCATTCACACCCACATGGACTATGACTGAGTCATACTAGTACTTGAGGCTGAGTGATGGGTGCTTGTGTGCTCTGGCAAATCCTGGCCCCTGACAGGCAAATGACTGTAACCCTCTCTATATCCAACTTTGGGGGGTTGCTTTTGTGTGTCTCAGAATGGACTATCCTATGACCAAGATGTTTGGATCCATGGTGTTTTGCCTTAGGGGCTTGCTTGTGGAGACACTGTATGTGTATAGTTTTATGTGTATTGGTTGGTGTTAACTTGGGCTTGTTTGCATGTGGTTTTTGTTTTGGTAAGTTACATGTGAGTGCCTCAGCATATGTGGGTTTATGTGTCAAGACTTATTTAGTAAGGGAAATGATGTCTGTGTGCTGTCAACCTGTTTGTCATTTGATTTGTCAGAATGTGAGAGTCTTGTCTCAATTTTCATAGTGCAACTATATCACTCTTATACAATGTTTGTTTGTTTCAGGAATAAGTGGCTGTCAGTATACATGAGACAATTGCACCATTGTCATGCCCATGTCAACCAGATTAGCCACAGAGGTAGCAGGAAAGTGCCTATCCATGGTTTCAGGCTTTGCATGTTTCTGAATCAAATATAATTAGCTAGATTGCTAAACAGTCTTTTCAGCAATAATTACTACTGATGGTCTATGCATCGCTTTGACACAGGCACCACCCTTTCATTCACTTTCTTACACACATACACACACACACACACACACACACACACACACACACACACACACACTTGCACATGCACTTGCACACGCACACACACGCACACACACGCACACACACACACACACACACACACACACACACACACACACACGCTCATGGACATCATGTCCATTCACAGACAGACATACATACACATACGCACACACACACACACACACACACACACACACACACACACACACACACACACACACGCTCGTGGACATCATGTCCATTCACAGACAGACATACACATACACACACACACACACACACACACACACACACACACACACACACACACACACACACACACACACACACACACACACACACACACACACACACACACACACACACACACACACACACACACACACACACACACACACACAAACACACACACACACACTCACAGACATCCTGTCCATTCACAGACAGATATACACATGCGTGCACACACATGTACATGCTGTACATGACCCCCCATTTGATCACACGGATGGATGCACCTGACCCCCCCCCCCATTTGATCACATAGATGGACACACTCACACTCATGCATGCATGACATACCTCACAATGGTCCCTGTTTTTTAAGAGTTTCCCTGATACTGCATCTTATTTTTGCCCTGTTGCTTGGTGAATATATCATAGTAGATTACAGTCAGTTAATAATGCCATACTTTAGAGTTTCATACTTCTTATTGTTCAGAAAATGCATTATGATGCAAAATATGTTGTCCTATTAATGTTTCAACTGAATTATTGTAATATTTAAAAATTGTTCAGTTTTGGGTCTTTGTTCATCCACTGTTTTTGGCTTATCCCTGAATCTTGGACAAAGAAGTAGAAACCTATGCCTATAATACCTCAATTAGGCACGCTCCCTCACCAACTCACAGTACATGAGACCCAGCCTCACTCAATTGCACTCAGAGACACATTCACCCATGCACGCGTGCACACACACACACACACACACACACACACACACACATCCCTTCTGATCCCCAAACTAACCCCCTACTGTGCCCACCCAGGTAGACAAACACTCATACACACTTACACACACACACACACACACACACACACACACACACACACACACACACACACACACACACACATACACGCACACTCTCAGTTGAGAACACATATCCCCCTGCAGATATGTACACATACACACACTCCCAACACCACAACTACCTGTCCACTAAACTCCCTGATACTTACCTATAACTCGGTCTCTGCTATTAAAATTAATGGTGGAATGTGGCATTTTGGCCATGTTAATTAACATAACTGGCCTTGCAAATTTATGCAGATGAGTGATTCTATGAATTTCTTGGAGGAACGCATGGCTAAGTAGCATAGGTTGCTTCCAAGAATGCCTCATTAGCATTTAGCGTGGATTTGAAGAAGGCCCTCTGCAATATTTCTACCAACAATATAGAATCATTGTGGTGGGCCTATCTATGAAAAGGAAAAGGCTATTATCAGTGGTTTTCCACCCATGTTAGGACTTACCTCCATCAACAGCCCTTTCTAAATCCCATTCCATGATTCCATGTCCATGAATTCTGCGATTCACAGACTTGTGAAGAACATGGTTTGTATTTTCATGAAAGAGATTATTTGCACAATTCAAAAAGGCATTAACTTACAGTCATGAGGTGGACACTTTGCAGATGCGGGACCTTAAAGTGCAAATAAATCTTAAACTCTAATGTTTCATTTGATTTTTTAGATGATACATTAACTTGTTTACTGGATTTGACAATATACTACTGGAGTTTTCTATAATAATAAACAAGCCATACAACTATTCTCTCAGCCGCTATTTACTTACTGCATAACAGAGAAAATCACTTAACCAGACAGGCTATTGAGAAATTGGGCTAGGCTCCTGAATGGTCTACTGGACAATATGCCTAGTTGTGAAGGCTGCCAGCCTAGCTAGATAGAATTTTGTAGATAATTCTATGTCATTTGTAAATATTAATATAATCCACAGACTTGGTTTACAAATGTAAAGAGAACTATATGTTATGATTAAACTATATGTTGTACTGAGCTTCAAAAATGTAACCACAGTGCACTCTGCTGGACGAAAGCTGATAAGTCAAGCATTGTATGACTGATCTCAAGCTCGGAGACAGGATGTCTAGGCCAGGAAATTATTTCTATTGTCTTGATTTAAGAGATAATTACTAAGGTTTTACATGTATAATGTATTTTATTGCTGTGACTTCCTGGCCAGGTACAGCTTACTAGAAAATGTACATTTTGAGTTTCTGTGAGCCTGGGAAACTAAATCAGAACTGTTAAGAATGATGTAATCTGAAATGACTCAGCAGTACTGTGGTATCAATTTAAGGACAGAAAGAAAGGAAAGCATTTTGGATTTTGTCTGAAGAACATCCACTCTCCAGCACTTGCTTGCTCTGTCTGTAAGTAAGATATTTATTTAGAACAGTGATTTCTCTTAGAGATATATAGAAATAGCCAGATTAGTCTAGCTGCTTTCTATATTTATGTCAGACTATTCTGCAGTATTATTTAAAGCATTTTCCTGTGATCTCTGAACTCTGTAATCTCATTGTGTTGAAGTAATAAGATTTGTCTTATGTTTTTATTATTTATTATTAAATAATTTTAAACCTTTCAACTGTGGCTGTTTTGTGTAAAGGTAATTTAAGCTCTTAGAGTACATTGCATGTATTCTATGATACTGTCCAAGCCACTCCAATAGCTTTAGCCCTGGGTCACACTTACTATTTGGGTAACAGAAATATTACACAGTGAAATTGGTCACCCTTTGGGAAGGGCCTTATTAGTAGATGATGAGTAGTTGGTGGCAGTGATTTCACCCTTATAGCCTGGCAGGAGGGGGCATAGCTGGAGAACATGTGTCAGCCTTCCCCAGGAGTGTCTGTGTGTTTGTATATAAACAAAATCTCAAAGTGTGTGTGTGTCAGCTACTTGGGCAGGGACACAAAGCACTGATTGGATAGAGAGGGTACTGGAGCTTTTGGCTTGACTACTCGGCTGAGATCTAAACCCTATAGCTGTGCCAGTGGGGAGTCTTATTGTGGATCTGGAGATAAAGGGAGAAACCAGCCCCAGACTGACTGTGATCTCTGTGTGCTCTTAAGGGAAATTGTACTTTACTGTGTGTGTACTTGCTATCCTTCTCAATGTGCACGTCTTTCACTGGTGCTAGTGGTGAGGATTGAGGCTCCTTAATTACTGGGCCAGTGCACGGGCATCACACTAGTAACTACCAATGAACCTAAACTCACTCTTTTGATTTAACAGCTATGCCTGCCACTAAAGTATGTATGTTAAGATTTACTCCACTGTCTTCTCTCCCATGCCAATCATGTCTGCTGTTCTGCAAAAATGTTGTGGTTAATTCAATTGAGTGGCTCTTTATATCTCAGCTATCTTGATATTGATACACAGATATCAATACTATCCTACATGTGTCTTTAGTAATGTATAGGAGTTGGCAAGGGACTCTTCATTGGTTACTGCGGAATTTCTGTGAAGTTAGTTTATTTTATGTTTGTAATATACTCTGGTATTTAGAGATTTTTGCTAGCAGCACTAACAGGCGAAGGTAGGTCTGCCAATTAATGCAGTAGTGAGAATCTCCACTTGAGATATAAAGTAAAGCTACATACCACTCAACTGTCCAGATTTGTAGAGAATGTCCACATTTTTGCTTCACATTTTTCTCTGTTCCTCATAAAATTTGTGTTTTTTGGCAAATCAGTGAATATTGAATTCATTAAATAATGTCAGATATTTGAGTCTCAGATTCGTATTATTCAGAAAATGCATGGTAACACAATCTTTTATTCTAGTAACTTTCTAAATTTATAAGAGCATTATTTAAAATTTGCCCCAGTTTTTGGCCTTTGTCTTCCCATTATTTTTGGCTTTCTACAGGTTTCTTGTGCTAAGAGGTTGAGAGGTATGAAGCTGCACTAAGGATCTCCTCATGAGTAGCTATTTACCAGGGTGATGAGAACAGTGAGACATGACAGGACTAGTATTTTCCCTACCAGCCCATGCATTGCAGATGTACAGGTTCCACCCAACACACATCCACACACACACACGCACACACACACACACACACACACACACACACACACACACACACACACACATAGAAACCCATTCATGTGTATGCACACACACACACACACACACACACACACACACACACACACACACACACACACACACACACACACACATGCACACACACACACAAAATGCACATAAATAGGATAGGTTTGCCAAAAGTCCTGGATTTTCCAGGACAGTCCTGCTTTTCAGTCTTGTGTCCTGTGTCCTGGACAGTGCCTGCCCAGCAAGTAAAAAATCCCAGATTTGAGGTTTGACAGAGAATTGACTGGATTTTAAATGTTATTATCAGTACCAGGTGTAGTTCACTTGCTGCATTGCCCATTAAAAACATGTTGTGAATACTGATAATTCATTTTTTTGGTTGTACTTAAAAGATACACTTTTTTTTGTTTTTTGTTGAATAACAACATTAAAGCTTCTGTTTCCATTTCTGTTGTTTACTGTTTTAGTCTTATTCACTTCTTTTCATGATACTGGGCATATTTTATTGAGTGTTGTATTCTTAATGGATATGAGCAAAGGCACTGCAAGCATTGGCAGTGATTCAGGACAGGACTGCTCAGCCACGCAGCCCAAAAAGGTAAAGGCCGAGGAAAGCTACAAAGAGAATGTCACAGTTTTGTCACGAATGGCAAACTGATTTTGCATGGTGAGAAGCAGTCCAGGACAACATGTTCACTGCTCACTGCACAGGTGGTAAAGAGAGCATATCAGTGGCATACAGTGGAAAAAACTACTTGCTAAATCACAGCTATTCACAGACTCGCATGAAAGCACACCATTCTGTAAAACCAGCTGCCATTGACAGTTTTTTCAAGAGAGCAGCATCATTAACTGGAGTTGATAGACAGGCAAGCGGCAGTAGAGTTGACAAGGATCTATCATGCCATGTGCCATCACATTTCTTACAATGCTGCAGACTGTGGAGCTACGCTCAATCACCAGCTGTATACAGACTCAGCCATTTGCAGGAAGATAACCTGTGGCCACAGTAAGGCAGCAACATCAGTGACTGGTGTCCTCACTGCAAAGTCAGTCGAGTCAATCATTCAGTACTTGAATAACAACACATCAAGAATTTCTGTGTGGACAGATGCATCAAATATGAAGAATAACAAGATGTTTCCTATACGTGTCTAGTAATTTACTGTGGAAACTGGCTTTAACAAAAACGTCTTGACTTTATTGAGCTTAGCGATGAACATTCTGCTTCTGTAGCGAACATAATAATAATGTTAATGTAAAAATTGCCTTATGTTTACTGACAGCCAGCTAATTCTTAAACAAACTGATAAGGTGTGTGAGAGATATAGGTACACAATGTCACTGGAGACAAAGCTCTCACATAAAAGCACTACAAATGTCAATCAGGTTGTTAGTACTACATGTGTTGCACCCAACACACACAGTTCAAATTAGACAGAAAGACATACATATGCTGAATCATTTAAATCTAACATTCATAAACTTCAAAGACCTCCTAGATTAAGTACCTATAATAAATACTCTCCGCAGCCCTAAATGCACCCTTTCAAAACAACATCCACATGAACACAAACATCTCATGGAGCCTCTACTTCTAAGCCCATACGGCAAGCCACCACACAATCCAACACTCTGGTCATTAGAGACTCCACTGTGAGATGCACTGATGTCCCTCACACCAGGCTGAGTAAGGAGAAAGTCACGGTCGCTTGCTTATCAGGAACCAGGGTCTGCCACATCAAGCACGCACTCAGGTCATTGGACCACAAGTCCCAGTATGACTCAGTCTTAGTTCATGTGGATTTAAATGAACTAATATATGCCTCCCTAGACTATATGAAGAGAGACATAATGGAGCTCTCAGAATATGTGTCCCAGGCTGGTATGAGCCTAACATTGAGCAGCGTTTTAACTTCTTCAAGGATGATTCCAAAATAAGAACAGAAGATGACTGACTTTAATAATTGGTTCATTTTCTTGTGTCATTCTAAGGGGTGCAATATCTGTTATTCTGTAAGGAAATGTCAACACACCACACTGCTTTCCTGGGATTATCTGCACCTCTCCCCTCTAGGCTTTTGAATACTAGCTAAAACATTATCCTTTCGCATAGTTCCTTTTTTAGGCAATGCCAAACTGAAAGTACTTCTGACATAGCAAATCAAAACCAAGAAAATCTAAAGGTGTTACTGCTCAGTGCTAGGAGTCTAAACAAGAAACTCCACTCCTTACAAGCTTACAAGCTTGCCTTACTCTAGAGAATGCTAATGTCTGTGTGGTCACTGAGACATGGTTTAAAGCTGCGGAAAGTACACCTGCAGTGCAAAGCTATAATGCCTTCCACACATTTAGACCAGATACTACACTGTCAGGGACTAAAGGTGGAGGTGCCTCAATTTACATCAAAAATAAATATGCCTTAAGTACAGGATGATGCATTTGAGCTACTGCTTGTTCAAATTATCTTAGGCAAAATCCCATGCCACTTACATGCAAGCTACAGGTTCCCCTCTATATCCCAGGAGCCCATACCATGTATTTAAGCTTACTAGAAACACTCACCATTCAACCCAATACCATATTCATGAGTAACTTCTAGCAAACATACTGGATCTGGTCTTCACCACTATAGGAGACTGCACACCTCTGATTGTAATGCTGCTTCTGCTAAGCTCAGACCACAAAACGGTCTCAGATAACCCAGGAATGTTCAGAGACTACTCTAAGGCTAACTTCCTACTATTAAGTGATAACATGGCAAAATTTCAAGCCCCCATTAACCACAAGAATGCTGCTGCCTACACAGAACTGTTCACAAAAAACATATACATGCATATTAATAGTTGAATAAAGGCAGCTGTACCCACCAGGAAGAAGTACAGAACCAACTAAAAAAGCAAGCCACCCTGGTGGAATCACAACATCAGCAGACTGTATAACAGAAGGAAGAAAATCATGGCATAAATTAGGAGGTGTAGCACCCAGGAGGATAAAAGCACTCTCATCAAACTAAATAAACACTCAGAGAACAAAGTTTACTAATGTCAAATTTTAGGTAAATTTGACATCCCAGGCCAAGAACAACTACAAGGCATTCTTTAGCTATGTCTGCAACCTCAAAGGCAATAAACACTTGCGTGCAGAGTTCATTGTTAATGGCAGCACCTATCAGCCCTAACTTTATCCCTCTCTCCCCTGAACCTCCCCCTCAGCAAATATCATCAAATATAACTCCCATTACTATCAGTAGGGAGCAGGTCCCCAATGCTCAGTCTAAGGCCAAGTACACTGCACCAATGGAACCAGACAATATCCCAAGATGCTTTCTAATTAGCATGAAACATGACCTATCAGTCATCCCCCTGTACAAAGGTGGGCCATCTGCAGACCTAGGAAATCACAGCTCCATAAGTCTCACTAGTCTCATATGCAAAGCTATGGAAAAAATTATCATGGAAATTATCAATAATGTCATTGGAAACCTCCAAACATTGGTCTCTACTCAATTTTGTTTCATCAAGGGCAGATCATGCCTATTCAACCTGGTGGACTTCTTTGAGAACATCTACAAAGCAATGGATGAGGGCAAAATGGTTCACAATGCCTACCTTGATCTGGCCCAGACATTTGACACAATACACCAATCAGGCATTGTTGATCAACTCAAGAGGTTAAGTATAAACCCTTATGTCATCTCCCTAGCTAGAGCCAAACAAAAAGACTTCTCCAAAGCCAATTACAACCTCCTGAGAGAAGGTATAAACAGCTTCACAGCCCCACCCCACCCTCCATAGGAACTGGCACATATGTCCAAACCTACACCAAAGTACTATACGAGCATTTATATAGCTGCATGGAATCAGGAATACCCGGAGGACAAAATCCTCCTCCTCAAGGAAGAGTAAAGTTGTCTGGTAACATCTGCAATAAAAAAAATCTATAATAAAAGGAAAAAATTGATGTCCAGGACCAAGAAGGAGCAGGTGCCTAACTGGAAGCAATCTCTCCTTAGCTTGAACAAGTAAACAAGAGCACTAGTGAAATCCTCCAAAGCAAATTTTGAGTCCAAACTGGCCACATCTACAAAAGACAATCATAAGGCCTTCTTCACATATGTCTGCAGTGTCAAAGGAAGCACTCAGATCTACTCTGAACTGCTGGTCAAGGACACCAAATTCACAAATGCGGTCTATATAGTCAACCTGCTAGCAGACAGGTTCAGTGAAAACTTCAACCCTCTCTCCCCCATCAGTAAATCAGGACATCCCCAGCACCTGCCCCCCTCCCCCCATCTCTAAGGAGCAAGTCATCACTGCCCTCTCAAAGGCAAAAAAATAAATCTTCCATGGGACACAATAATATCTCAGGCTGCATCCTACATGAACTCATGCAGGAGCTTTCAGCACCATTAGGGACCATATTCAACCAAAGGCTGAGTATTGGCTTCATCCCAGCCTAGTTGAGGACAGCCACTGTCATCCCTTTGCACAAAGGTGGAGTGTCCACTAATCCAGGAAATTATAGATACATCAGCCTAACTAGCTTGATCTGCAAGGCCATGGAATGGATTATCATGGACCGTATTAACAAGGACATTGGCAACCCCCAAACACTTGATCCCACACAGTTTGGTTTCATCAAGAGGAGGTCATGCCTGTTAAATTTGGTCAACTTCTTTGAGACAGTCACCAAAGCCATGGACGAGGGGAAGGTGGTGCACACTGCCTACCTTGACCTGGCCAAAGCCTTAGATACTATTCCCAACTCAAGTATAATAGATAAACTCTCTCAAGTAGGCATCAATCCATATGTTACTAGATGGGTAGCAAATGGGTCACTAATAGAAACAACCTAGTCAAAATAAGGGAAGCCACCTCAAGCAGTAGACCCATAACATATGGTGTACCCAGGGATCAGTCTTGGGGCCTCTGTTGTTCAGAATATACTTTTCTGAGGTGCAAGCCAAAACCAGTGGGCTATGGATGACCAAGTTTGCAGAAGACTGCAAGCTGGGAGCTGTCATCAATTCCCCTAGTGATGTGGACATCCTCCAAGAGGGTCTTACCCAAACAAATGGCTGGTGCCAGAAACATGGCCTCAAACTGAATTCCAAAAAAAAGCATCATCATCCCCTTTGGGGAGAGTAACATTCCCACAAATTATCATATTACTAACAAGGTCCTAATCATGCAATCAGTTGTGAGGGACTTGGGCACCCAGGTTAATAGCAAACTGACTTTTGACCACCATATTGCCTCTGTTGTATGGAAAGCTTTCTACTTGGCTCACCTCGTTAGTAAGAGTATATCATCCAAGGACAAGGAGGTCATAATATCCCTGTATTCTTCCCTTATAAGACCCATTATTTAGTGCAATGCCCCTTTCAGCATGTACCTCCCAAAGCACATGCAGCAGCTGGAGAAACCACAGAGGTTCCTCACCAGGAGAATCCAGGGCCTCAAACATCTACCCTGCACAGATAGGCTAAATGCCCTGTCCCTCTACTCAGTCTCATACAGACTGCTTAGAGGTGACATCTGTCTGGCATACAAAGCAAGCTCAGACCCCGCCTTGATGGGACTGCTGCATATCCGCAAGTCAAGCTACACTCGAGTAACCCACATGCACAACCTCAGCCTGGTCTGTGACATCAATAGGACTTGTTGGTGGGACAGATTTGTGTCCCAGAGACTCTTTTTAAGTGCAACCTGGATAACTGGATGAGGAACAGTAAATACACTCATGTGATTCCACCTGTGTCCCTGCTGGACAGGGGCATCGGGTGCTGACCTGTCAGAACATGGGCTACATTCTTGGCTCGGCTTGTAAGGGCCTCAGGGACAATAGTCTAGTGACTTCCTATGATCCTGTAATACTGTGATCCACTGGATAGCCATCAGGCTCACAGACAGGACCCAGGAAGTTAGAAGTGGGGATTCCACCTCTACAAAGAGGCCATTTACAAGTGTAGTCCCTCAGGTATTGGTCCTTCAACCACTCCTTTTTGGCATTTACTTCTCTGATGTCAGTGCCAACATGAAGGGTATCTGGCTGACCAGATTTACAGATCATTGCAAATTAGGCGCAGTCATAGAATCCCCCACCAGTACTAACAGTCTAAAAGAAGGGCTGACACAGACAAGTAATTTGTGTCAGAGCCATGTACTAAAACTAAATGCCAAGAAATGTATACCAAAATAGCCATTGCACAAACACACTTAATCTCCACATTATTGCATACAGCCCCCACCCTCACTAATCTCAAGAAAATTGAATTACAACAACTTGAATCCTGCTACAATAAAATTGTAAGATATGCCACAAATTCACCAGCTAGATCACACCACTGCCTCACACTGAAACAACTCAACTGGTTAGAGCTCCCCCAACTCCTAAAATATACACAACTAACAATGGCCCACAAACTCTGGTCAGAGCCATATAAAATATCAGCATTAGAAACTCTTCTTCAACCCTATGTTACTAGCAGACCACTCTGCTCCTCATACAAACAACAAATAAAAACCAAGCAGGGGACTCCCTATTTGCAAACTACATAGGTAAATTCTGGAATGAACTGCCTGTAGACATTACCTCTATACAAGCCTTATCAGTATTTAAAACTAGCCTAAAAAATCATCTCCATAGTAAATCACTCTGTCCATGCTCCAACCCCAGCTGATATATAGGAACCCACTCTCAACTGCTCCTGCCTAATGTAATACACAGAAACTAAGATTATTTTTAACATCACAATGTGACCTACCTCAAACAACATTCTTCCACTGATCTCTAAATTCAACAGAAATACATTATGAGATCTTACATATATCACAATCTTATTCTCCTCCTGACTCTCTATACTCCACATCCCTGCATAAAATTCCTCTAATTTACAAATGGAATATACATTACTAGTTGCCATAACACATTGTATAACATTGTATATACTACATTGTTTGACATTGTATATACTACATTGTATAACATTGTATATACTACATTGTATAACACTGTATATACTACATTGTATAACACTGTATATACTACATTGTATAACATTGTATATGCTACATTGTATAACATTGTATATACTACATTTTATAACATTGTATATACTACTACTGACCTTTGATACATTGTATTACTCCATTTATGACCATGTTCTTCTTTATTCTTATTTGGTGTGTCTACTTACTAACTGGAGCATTTCTCATTCTTGTATTGATTTGTATTTAATCACATTTAAATTTATGACCTTTATGTCTTGTATTACCCTATGTCTACTTACTAACTGGAGCTTTTCTCCCCGGGCCTCTGCTGAAAAAGGACATGTGTCTAGTCGGACCATCCCAGTAAACAAATGTAAAATAAAACAAAATAAAATAAAAATAAATAATAGTATCCTTTGGGAAGTCAGTCACCCCTGATAAATACTATATTTACAACACACCCCAAAGAGTCAATCCACTAGTCAGGGACTTGGAGACACACATAGACAGTAATCTAGCCTTTGACTATCACGTGTATACAGTGGTGAGGAAATCATTCTGTTGTGAAACTTATAAACAAAGGTATGGCATCTAGGTCCAAGGAGGTCATTGTCCCACTGTATTCAGCATTCATCAAACCTATCATTGAGTAGAATGCCTCATTTGGTATGAACTTAAACAGGTACATCCAACAACTGAAACATCCACAGATGTTCATCACAAAAAAACTACAAGGTATAAGTAACATGTCCTTTGCAGACTACCTGCAAGCGCTATCCCTGTATTCTGTCTCCTACAGACTGTTGAGGGGAGATCTATGCCTGGCATACAAGTCATTGTCAGACTCCACCCTGATGGACCTTCTGCAGATCCACAAAATAAACAGTACCAGAATTACCCCTTCTAAAGACTTAAACTTTGCCTGTGATATAAATAGGACCTGCTGGAGAGATAGGTATGTATCTCAGAGACAGCTTCCCATTTATGTGAAGCAGAGTTCCTCTCTAACCCAATTCAAGTGTAACTTAGACAACTGGACTGGGAATAGGAAATTCATCCCTGGTTTGGCACCTATGTCTCTAATGGACACAGGCAGCCTGTAAATGGTTCATCTTCAAGGTTCCTGCTGGTAAATCTTTCAGCAAATATGTCCATGCTTACACTTATCAAGGTTACGAGAACTTGTCAGAGATTTGGGATGCATGGCTAGGCTTAAAAAGATGCTTGTGGTCATTAGCTTGGTACACACTTAGGAACCCAGATACAAGCACACATACACACGCATGCACATACACAAACACACACACACACACACACACACACACACACACACACACACATGCAGCTGCAAACAAGCACCTGCAGGCAAGCAGATGCTTGTGGTCATTAGCTTGGTACACACTTAGGAACCCAGATACAAGCACACATACACACGCATGCACATACACAAACACACACACACACACACACACACACACACACACACACACACACACACACACACACACACACACACACACACACACACATCCATGCAGCTGCAAACAAGCACCTGCAGGCAAGCACACAATTCCAGAATCATACACTCACACACCTGCTTACACAACACACACACACACACACACACACACACACTCACACACACACACACACACACACACACACACACACGCACACACACGCACACACACACACACACACACACACACACACACACATGTATCCTCTGTATACTCACTTCCCCCTGTGTGACCACACACACAGACAGCTTCTATGTACTCACCTCCCTCCGTGTGACCACATGCACACACACACACACACATGCACACACTCACAGACAACTTCTGTATACTTACCTTCCCCATTTGATTGCACATGCATATGGACACAAGTATACAGAGATATCTACTATATACTGATCTCCCCCAGTGTGGCAACCCTGATGCCCCAACACACACATCCATGCAACCATCTTCCTACTCCTACACACACACATAGCAACAGACACATAGGCGCATCAACAATCACACACAAGAATAGCTCCATGAACATCTAACGGTATTCTGCTACAACTCACAAACCCATCCATAAGGGTAAATGGGTGTATACCCTCTTTTTACAATGTACACTTTTTCCTCCTCAAGAAGAAAAATCATGGTAGAGGGATTCTCTGAATCTCCCTATCATGTTATTCTGTTGCCAGCACCATTTATTTAAACCTTGTTAAGTGTTACATTGTGAATCATTGTTTCTTAAACTTTATTTCCATCCTAGTTTGTGGCTGGAATTATAATTATTAGTTAGTTGTGTTCTTTCCAAAGTAGTAAATAAATATTGTGACTTTCTCAGTGTTCTGTTTAGTGCTTCACATACTTAAAACAGTTTTTGTGTGCTTTCAGAAGAATTTTCTTTTCACTTATGGTATATATTATAATATTTTTTGTTTTTATTTTTAGTCCAATCTCCAGCTCCAGCCGCTTTTTAGACACATTTCTTTATTATTTGAGGGTTCTTAAATCATTTGTGGCCTCACAGTATCCATACATGTGGTTTTATTTTGATATGCACACTAAATTGCTGTGTTCTTGAAATCTGTTTTTTTCTTTTAGTTCTTTTCCATTTTGGCTGCCATCACTGCTGTTATTATCAGCATGTATTTATAGTATCTGTGTATACACATTTCTAATGCCCCTGGGACTGACTGTTTTAAAAGTAAACAGACGCATGCCTTGTCTTACTGTACTTTTCCATAATTGCAGTTGTTTATGGCTTTGGTAAGATTTATAAGATCCCCTGAAATTATATAACAATGTTTTAGATACCTATTTGACATTCAGTGTGGGGAACCATTAACGATGGCATGTGAGGATTGAGGAAAGAAGCTAGAGTAATTGAAACCACCTGGGCCTTAAACACTGATCAGTTGCAGGATGTATTATTCCCCAGACAAATTACGATGGACAGAGCTTTAAATAAGACAGAAAGTTCTATATCTACCGTCTAGCAGCTGCAAAACAGGAGCTGAAATTTCTATTAACAGTGTAATGCAGTTTTAAAACAAGAGCACGTACTTAATTTAGTAGTATTTACCTTTAGTATCGGTGCTCTATTCATTTCTTGCGCTCTTTCTCATCCCTGCTCCTTGTTCTTTCCTGTTTGGTGGGGAGGTTCATGTTTATTCCTTTTATTCTCCATTTACCCATACTGGGAGAACAGCATACTAGCTCAAAAACCTTGATTTTTTTTCATTTGTATTTCAGATTTTGTATCAGCATACATACCATAGCATGAAAAAGATGAATGACAGAATGTGCAGCATTGCACTCACAGGGAGACTATAACCATTTAAAATTAATTATGACACTTTTTTTTTTGTTCATGGGATGGGATGTTGACAGCAACCACACTACTCTAAGGCACAATCAAAAAGACCCGTCACAGACAGCATGCAGCAGAGATGACACTCAGTTTTCCGCATACTACACTCTTCACCTATGAATAACTGCATTGGTGTGAGATAAACAAGTAACATGGCCTCCAAACCTGTGATGCTTACGGCCAGTCTAAACCATGACAAATTAATAACATGATGCGATTCAGCATACTGACCGTGGCCACATTCCAAATGACTGACAGGGTACCACTGGCATACCCTGCATGGTCTGACCTGCATGACTCCACAACTGAGTATTTTGAAGAAGAAGGACAGCAGAAGAAGACTTGACCTGGCCTGTAATGGAAGCTCATTCATTAGCCTTTTTAAGAGTTGGACAGTGGTGCTCATTCCATGATGACAGCAATGTGCTTCAAGGGTTGCTATTCAAATCCACCTACTTAAAATATTGGAAAGAATCAAACAGCACACTTGGACATAGTCATATGGAAAGAGGGAGTGCATGACCTAGCCTAATCAAAAACTGTCATGTCTGCAATATGTTTCACAAAAACAACACAAATGAATTTATTATACTTCATGAAATATAGGTCACTCCATGGATTAAATTAGGTGTAATTTGTTTCACATCAAAGTCAATCAGTATTTCATCTGTGTAGACTATTATTTAAAATTTCCAGAAGTTATCAAACCATTCACTACATATCATTGGATCATAGGAACTTACTAGGCTATTGGCCCTAAGGCCTCTACAAGCCTAGCCATGTTATACCCTTGTTCCCTTATGGACCAAGATATATAGTCTATGTTTGTTCACTAATCTATCAGCACCAGCTGTCCCATCTAAGGGAAACACAGGTGAAATCCCTTTTGTAAATTTACAGTTACCCATCCAATTGTACATGTTACACTTAAACAGGATCATTAGGAGCTCAGTCTTACATGAATTGGGAGTTTGTTCCAGAGGAGTGGCAACCTCTGTCAGACATATCTGTTCCTCAAGCATGTCCTGTTAATATTGCATGCTAGGTTAAGATCCGTAGAGCAAGTGAATCTTGTCCCATTGGATTTAGTTATTTTATTTTATTTTACATTTGTTTACCAGGAATGTCTGACTGTGATGAAGATTTGTTTTCAGTGGTGGCCTGAGGAGGAAAGTTCCACATATAACAACAATCATAACATAACATACATAACAGCTGACATTTATACAATGTATTCAAGTTTTTCTTAGAGAGGAATAAAATTTTACAGTATAAACAGTGTAGAAGACAAACATTTGCAGATGTACAGAAGCTTCATTAAGGCAGGGTCTGAGACTGCTCTGTAGGCCAGGCACAAGTTGCCTCTAAGCAGTCTATACAATAATGAGTAAAGTTATAGCGCCAACTGTCTGCCCATGTAGGTCATGTGTTGTAGGCCCTGAATTTTCTTTGTGAGAAACCTTTGAAGTCTCTCCACTTGCTGCAGATGTCTGGTTAGGTACATACAGAAGGGCGCATTATACTCTATTATTGGTCTGATAAGAGCCGAGAACAGGGAAGTTATAACCTCCTTTGCTTTGGATGTTATACCCTTGCTTATCAGGTGTGTAATTAAAAAGGCCTTCCTTACTACTGTGAACACCCAATTATCAAAATTAAGGCTACTATCAACTTACATTCCTAAATCTCTCACCACTTGGTTTGGATTTAGGGGGATATTATTAATGTTGTATTTAGCAGGGGGTTCTCATTTGTCTTTGTAAGCCCATTTTGTAGTATGTTGACATCTTTGGGGGATTTGATGACTGCACCCAGTTTGCAGTCATCACCAATTTGGTAAGCCATAGGCCATCTGTTTTTGCCTAGATTCTGAAAAATAGGTACCAAACAGTAGAGGAGTTAGCACATGCCCATGTGGAATGCCACTGGTAACAGGTCTGCTAGTAGAGTTGGCATCCTCAATTTTGACTCTATGTGTTCTCTTTGTGAGCTAGTTAGCAATCCATCTAGTAACATAACACAAGGGTTAATCCCCAGCTGGGTGAGTTTCTCAATGATGCCTGAGTGAGTGATTGTGTCAAAGGCCTTGGCTAGGTCAAGATAGGCAGTGTGAACTGTTTTGCCTTCATCCAGAGCCTTGGTGATATACTCAATGAAGTCCACCAGGTTTAGCAGGCAAGATCCACCCTTAATGAAGCCAAACTGGGTCAGGTCAATTGGCATTCTGATTGAGTGTGCAACCCATTTCTCCTGACACTACTGCTTGATTTACTTGGCCTCCACTCACCTAAGACCTGCAGACTACTGCCTCTCATGCCTCTAACTCAGTGCTAACCTACAGAAAATGAAAAAGGGAAAAAAAGTGCATGTTGTATTTGTGAAACCTTAATGTATCATCTAAACAGGTTGTGCATACTCAATCAGGCAAGTGCTAGGTTTACAGCTATCTCCCTAAACCTAAATATTAATCCAGTACACAGCTAAATTACTTACCTGATAATCCTTGGCTGGGGATTTAAAACTTCCAATACAAGTCAACATTTGCCTTAGCCTCTCCCCAACCAAACTTACATATACCTCCCCACTTAAGGTACCATTTTTAAATCGGCATTCCGATTGAGTGTGCAAGCCATGTAAGTAGTATTTCAGTATCCATTTTCCTGTAGCAGTGTATCTGAACAAGTGGTTTTCTGCCTTCTGAAATCTCATAATGACTGTTGTTGCCTCTTAGAACTGTAACTCAGTGTGACTGCTTATATTTAACTGCCTCTACAGCCGTTTAAATCATCTGCAATATTCACTTACTGAGATAGATCCTACCAACTGATACTAGTGCATGCTATGGTTTAGAGCAATGGCAATTGTAAATGGCCGTAAGCGATCTCAGTCATTGATTGCATAAGCATTGGTTTATACATGCGCTACCAATTTTAAAACAAAGGAGAAGTATTGCTCTGAATGTCTTTCTGCTGATTGCTGTTAAGCTGCCTTGCTAAGTGGACTGGTTCTGCATTATGTTAAATTGTAACCTAGCATACTATCCAATGCAATTGTTAGCAGTAAATAAGTGCATTAGTACGTAACGCATTTGCCTTGATATGGTTTATTCTACTGCATTAACTTCCCCACATAGCTGTACTGTAACTATTTTAACCAGAACTGCCCTAAACATACTCCTACCTATGTACCCCTATTTTCTCCCTAACTGTTCTCCTGACTCTACCGCTTGATTTACTTGGCCCCTGCCCACCTAAGACCTGCAGACTATTGCCTCTGATGCCTCTAACTCAGTGCTAACCTAAAGAAAATGAAAAAGGGGAAAAAAGTGTATGTTGTATTTGTAAAACCTTAATGTATTATCTAAATTGGTTGTGCACACTCATTCAGGCCAGCACTAGGTTTACAGCTATCTCCCTAAACCTTAATATGAATCTAATACACAGCTAAATTACTTACCTGATAATCCTTGCTTGGGGATTTAAGCCCCACTCCATTCACCTGTGCTTCGCATGGGCTCACTTCACACCTCTCCCTGCCCCCAAATTCCACCCGCCCCCACTTCATCTAAATTTATCCAGGATTTTCACCACTCCCACTATTCTACACCAACCAGGACTAACCTTGAAACTCCAACTCCAAATACAGTACCCTCCTTTTCTCCCTCTGTCATGCTACTACCTAACATGCTTACACTTCTTACCTACATTCTTCTAGTTCACTTAACATCATACCATGACTCCACAATAGACAACCCAACCAGTTTCACTGCACCCTCACATCAATTCCCTTCCAAACATGTCTCCATAACTACACTTCCCCAGCCACCAAAACCCACATCCCAATACTCCCATTCAAATACCACATACCCACAATATTTAGACAAAAAAATCCCTAAAATATCACAGGCTCCTTACTAGCTATACTAAACTAATATTGGCTTCCCTCTCTAAATTAACTCTCAAAAGTGACATCCACCCAAACCCTGGCCCCACCCCTTCAAACCCCACCCTTCAAAATAACCAATCACCACCAACAAAAAACATCTGACCTCCTCATCTTGTGCCTAAACATTAGGAGCATATGTAATCAAACCCAAGACCTGCATGCCGGCATAAAAATATACTCCAGTGATGTCCTCATCCTAACAGAAACCTGGCTCAAGCCTCATATGAAAAGTGAGGAAATACTCCCCTCTGGCTGCAGCATTTTTCATGCAGACAGACTATCCAAGAAAGGGGGCAGTGTAGCTCTTATGTTTAAAAGCCACCTCAACATTCAAACTCTCAACAACTCAACCTCCCAGATCAGGAATGAAGAAATCTTATATGCCAACCTTAAACTTAACCCAATTAAAACCATCAACATCATCGGCTGCTACTTCCCCTCTGCAAAAATGTTCCTCTCCTAGAAAACGTCCTGAATTGGGCTGATCTTTCTTTACCCCAAGAAACCATCATCCTCTGCGACTTTAACATCAACTGGCTATCCAGTAGTAATGACCACCCAGCCATACACATAAATCTACATGGTTTCTCTAAACTAATAAAATCACCCACCTGTGTAAATAAAAAACGCAACAATCATACCATCCTTGATTGGATACTAGTTAACAAAGATCCCCATTCCTACACAACAGGCTGCCTACCTGACAGCCACAGTGACCATTTACCTACTTTCCTTCTAATACACCATGTTAAAAATGCCAATCCTATTATCCATAAAGAAATCCATAACAAAACAAACATCAACCCCCACTCCTTTATCTTTTCCCTCCAAAAATGTAACTGGAAACCACTAAAATACCCCACTTTAGATAAAGCCATCCACTTCTTCAGTAGCACCTTCCTCAGCATCCTAAACACCCAAGCTCTGATAAGATATGCCAGAGTCAAAACTAAAAGCTCCCCCTGGCTACAAAACACCACCTAGGATCTAATGAAAATTAGAGGTAAATCTTGGGAGCACTGGCGCCTAACAAAATCCCCCTCTGCTAGACAATACTTCCTTGAATTGTGCAACAAGGTCAAACGGCTAATAGAAACAGATAAAGCCCTTTACTATCAGTCTACCCTAAACTTCTCCCATCACAACCCTAAGCAATTCTGGTCCACAAATAAACTCCATACCCCACCCAGGTAAAATGGGACCCCCCCCCCACCTACCATCCCTACCTTCTCTAACAATATAGTTGACTCTTTCAACAAAGACTTCACTGAAACTATACTACCCTTAGCCAAGCAACAACACCCCTCATCCACTACCCCCATTCTCAACCCCAGTCTCCATCCAGCACTTTCACCCTCTCCACAGTACCCACAACCTATATAAAAAGACTTCTGACAAAACTTAAGCCCACAAAATTCACAGCTGCCAACCTTCCTTCAGAATATCTAAAAATGGCAGCCGACACCCTACCCTATCCAATTTCCATATTAATTAACTGCTCCATATGAGAAAGCTATGTACCTTCTCTGTAGAATATTTCACACATCATTCCCCTACAAAAAGGAGGCTTCTCCACAGACCTCTCTAATTACAGCCTCATCGTCACCCTTTCCCTACCCTCCAAGATCCTTGAGAAATGTATTAATGCTCAGGTATTAAATTACCTCCTAGCTAACAATCTTCTCTCCAAAACCCAGCATGGCTTCAGGCCATATCACAGCACTACCACTGCCTTGTTCTCTTTCTCCAGCACAATCCTTCATCATAAAAACAATGGCTTGTTTTCCTCCACCATATTTCGAGACCTATCAAAGGCTTTTGACATGGTATCACACAAAATTCTTCTCTTTGTCCTCACTAATCTCTCCTTTTCCCACTCTGCCACCAACTGGTTCCATAGCTATCTGTCCAGATGGCAGCAATCAGTTGTTTGGAAAGATCAACTATCCTCTCATCTTCCAGTAACAATCGATGTTCCCCAAGGCTCCATCCTTGGCCCCCTGCTTTTTACCCTATTCACCAACAACCTACATACCTCCACGCAACATGCTTCTCTCATATAAAATGCTGATGATTCCACCCTCATCTGCTCTGCCCCCACTTTACCAGAACTTCAAAAGATCACACAAGAGTCTTTCACATCTGTAGAAAGCTGGCTATCCAATACCCAACTTCTATTCAACCCTAGCAAGACCAAACTCCTTATCTTCCAACCCTCCAAATCTAACCAAACTTCCACTCACTTCAACATTCTTGCCAAAGATAACACCATTATCTCCCCATCTGAGCACACCAAATTCCTTGGGGTGGAGATTGACAACAATCTCAGTTTTGACTTCCATATATCTCTTACCATAAACAAGTACACAAAAAAACTTGGGGTGCTATATAGAAACAAACAATACCTAACCAAGGCAGCCAGAACCTCTATTGCCAAGTCCCAACTAATATCCACCTTACTCTACACCTCTCCTATACTCACCAACCTTAGACAGACTGACCTAAACAGGCTCAAAACATGTTACAATAAAATTGCAAAATTTGCAACAGGAGCATCCTTCCGCAGCCACTACTGTAACACACTTAGAGAATTAGATTGGCTGGAACTCCCACAACTTCTTCACCTAAATCAACTCTTATTTTCCCACAAACTAGTAAATTATCCTCATAAGAGCCCATCTCTTCAAAACCTACTCCAACCCTACTGCTCCTCTAGACTCGCACGCTCGAACAGCAACAATCTGCTTCTTACCACCAAACTCAAAAACTTAGCAGGAGAAGCTCTATTCTCCTGTGCCATATCCAAATTATGGAACAATATCCTTCCCTCAATAACCAAGTTACCCTCCAGTGGTCAATTCAAAACTACACTCAAATCTCACCTAAACATGCACTGGCTCTGTCCTTGCTCCAATCCCGACTAACAAACCTTCTATCCAAACAGTACTAATTTTTAGTTTTAATGTTATTATCTGCCACAGTTTTTCAGCTTAATTCATAAGTTTCCTTATGCACCTCTTTAAATTGTTACAAGAGCCTATTGCCATAGCCGGCCTTAGGCATAGGCTAACTAGGGTGCCACTCTAGCAGGGGCACTTTTCTAGTATTTATTTGGTGTAGGTAGACCAGGATGGGGCACTTAGTGGTGCCGGGGGGGCGCCATGGAGCCCTTTTACCTAGGGCACCAGTTGACATAAAGCCGCTCCTGACTATTGCTAAGTATCTTATTGCTTGTTTTGTTCCTCACTATGTAACTGTTTACTCTGTTTATTGTATGTTATGTATATTTTACTTACTGTACTTGTGGAGCTTTTCACCCTGGGCCTCTGCTGAAAAAGGACCTGTGTCCAGTTGGAATTTCCCAGTAAAAAAATGTAAAATAAAAATAAAAAAAATAAAAAAGTTCAAGAGTTTGAAGGTCACCTATATCCTAGTTGATAAGCTCCATGATGATTCTCTCCATGGCCTTGCAGATAAAGCTGGTTAGGCTTGTGGGTCTATAGTTCCCAGGGTCGGTTGAGGGACCCCCTTTGTGCAAGGGGATTATAGTTGCTGTTTTCCACTCAGCTGGGACAAAGCCAATGCTTAGATTGAGACTGAAGATCATGCTCAACAGTTCTGCTAGCTCCTATTTTAGACCATTTAATAGGTAGCCTGGGATGCTGTCCGGTCCCATAGAGGCTGTATTTTTGGCCTTGGAGACTGTGGCTATGATCTGCTCTCTGGAGATACTAAGCAGAGGGCTGGTGACAGGTATGTTATGGGGTATGATTGGTGGGGGCAGGGAGGTGAAGTTTTTGCCAAAATTGTCCACTAGTAGGTTGGTGATTTCCTCAGGTTCAGTATAAGTGTTATCATCCACAGCTAGTTTGGCACAAAGCTAGGCCTTCCCTTTTAGATTTTGGATGTTGATAAAGAATGCTTTGTGATTTACCTCAGATAGGGATGCTAATTTAGTTTTGTAATTAGCTTTAGAGGACTTAGTAAGATGTCTGATCTACTTGTTTATGCTTTGGAGTGAGTTCTTCCTTTGCTGGGACATTTCCCCATTGTTTTTTTACAGCAGTTTCTTTCTCTTACTGTATAACCTATTTATGCTGGATGTCCACCAGGGTGGCTTATTTTTTTTTTTGAAGATCATGATTTGATCTGTTCTGGTACAGCTGAGTCTATGCATTTATATAGGTATTTATACAGGACATTTGTGTACACTTCAGTATACGGCTCAGTGTTGGCAGGGCATCTGAAATTATTAATGCCATCACTTAGTAGACTATAGTTTGCTATGGAGAAATTTTTTAACCTTTTTCTTCTATGGGTGGATCAGGTACAATTGTTACTTCAAATAAGACTGATTTATGATCGTACTTTACCAAGGGAGGTCCCACACATGGGGTGGTGCAGCAATCCCGCGTGCTGGTGAATACTATGTCAAGGATGAGAGAGCCCCTTGTGGGGAGGCTGACTATCTGCTCCAGAGAATTTGTGTTAACAAAGTCCAGGAACCTTTGGACAAGTGCGTTTATGCTCATATATGTTACTCAATAAATGGAAGGATAGTTAAAGAATCAGTGGAAGGATAGTTAAGTCACCCACGACCAGGGTATTTGGCTGTACTGAGAGAGACACAAGTAGGTCCAGGTAGTCTGTGTGGTTTTCATGATTTATGGTGGGGGACCTATAGCTAGCAATGACATGGAGGGGGGGTCTTTCCTACAATTAGTTGGACTTGGAGTAACTCTAGGTAGTCATACTGTTTAATCAGTCTAGAGGGGTATAGATCTTTAATGAAGACGGATTCTCCTCCTCCTATAGTTTTTTCATGTTCGTTGTGTGATCTGAAGATATGGAAGGCATTGCAGCCCTGCATGGCTGGGGTACTCTCTGAGGCCTTGAACCATTTCTCTGAAACTGCGCAGCCATTAGCATCTTCTACGATGAGAAGTACTTCAAGTGAGTGCAGTTTCTGAGTTAGACTCCTAGCATTAAGTAGCATAGCCTGAGTTTGTTTCTGGAGGATATTTTTACATCAGAAATGTTGTTCTTATGACATTGCCTAAAAAAGTCACTGTTGGGGAGTGATGTACCTTTGCCAGCAACCTAAAGCCTAGAGGTGACAGATGAAGAACATCTGTGGCAAAGCAGCGTGATCTATCGACCATATCATCCCAGGCTGTCAGATACAGGACATATTCGCAACCAGTCACTACTACATTGAGAAAAGCCACATGTTTTCATGTCTTGGAATCTCTGACACACTTGTCAATGATGATGGCCTGAAGTTTGTCAGTCAAGAATTTCATGCAATCGCCTTAAAGATGGAAATTGTGGCACATCACCTCTTCACTCAGGTGTCTAAAATCAAATGGGCAGATTGAAAGAATCATATAAACTGTAAAAAGTATCATGAAAGAGTATGTTTCCAGTTGAAGAGAAGATTGCAGTCTACCTCTGCTGGAGTATAGGAACATTTCCATTGCAACACAGTTGCTTCATTGTCACAGCTAACAATTCCAAAACCTCTAACCCACTGAGATTCACTAATGACAATTCATGGCAACCTAGGACTCACAACTTGTTTTGTCATGACTTCCAAGTTTTTTGTCATCTAGATCAGTATTTTACAGCTACTGTGTTTTGGGCTGTGTGAGAGTGTAGCGGTTTTTACCAAAGTGCCTCTGCTTTACCATACTTTTGTCATTAAATTGCAGCAATGACATAAATACCACTGGCTATTATCAGGTCCTCTCCTCTTAGTGTGTACATGAAAGGGGGTGGGCCTGAGCATTTAGATTTTACACTAATTACTCATGGCTACTTAGAAATTCAAAATGCTTACCACCGCCTGTCTGCTACAAACATTCTTTTTGCACATTAAACTGCTCAGTGATTTCATCACATTGAGTTTCCACTGTGAAGGAGTCCTGGGCTGATAGATAGATAGATAGATAGATAGATAGATAGATAGATAGATAGATAGATAGATAGATAGATAGATAGATAGATAGATAATGTATTTTCATACTACTGTTCTTCAGAAAGCTCTTGCTTCCTTCCTCTCTGACAGTCCTCTAACTTTGTCTTCAAGCCGTGTTATCAGGCCTCCCACCACCAGTCGGAGTACCACCCAACTTTCACTTCTGTCTATTCGCATTCGGAGTATCACCCAAATTCCACCTCTGTCAGATTACTTCTAAAGAAATCAATAAGCTATCTAGCAGTCATATGAGCAAATGTACTCAAGATACTGACAGCTTACATGCCTGCAAGTGTAACAAATATACTGACAGCTCGCAAACCTGCTTCCTCAGATAGTGTATGGCATACATTATTTGGTTTTGTTTTGTTTTCTTACATCTTCAGCCTTTCCTTCTTGCTCACTAATTTATCAGACTTCTGTTATCTCTTTGTCCAAAACCATTGACCCCATGCTGCTAACTACTATACATTTTCACTAATTTCACTAATGTCCATTTTATGTAAAGTATTTGAAATGCCACTGCTCTGACAGTTAGTGAATTAATCCTCTGTTCAAACTGCCATTAGTATGGCAGTTAGTGCACAGGATTAATGATAAAAACTGCTAACAAGCTGATTCCTGTAGTCCAGGGTTTTCTCAGCTTCTATGTGCCTTCTGTGTGATTCTAAGCAAGTCACTTTACAAGACAGGCTCCTCATTGGTCTCCTAGACAACATAGGTTCATAAGTACGTACTAGGCTATTGGCCCTAGGGCCTATATAAGCCTAGCCAAAAAGGTACCCTGGCTTTCGCTACCCAAGAAAATTATTTTCCTGTGCCCCTGTCGAGCAAAGTCACAGAAGTGATCCCTGGGGTGAATTTCCTATCTCCCATCCAATCATCAAGATTTTTCTTGAAGAGTGCTAATGAAATGAAAAATATCTTCCGCTTGAAGTTAATGCTCCTCCGTAAACAGCAATAACAAAGTATGATAGGAAAATACACAGAAGCAAAACAATGAAGGGGTACATAAAACTGTATCCCATGCACAAAGTCCACTTGTTGTTGAAATAATCCAATCTTCCAAACGAAAGGTTATAGATGAGTTTATTAATGCAGGTTAGCGCTTTCGCTTATTAAGCTTCTTCAGACCGTATACAAAAAACTGTATATCTAACAAGTTTATATACTTAAAAAGGCACCAAAACCAAAAATCCAAAACACGCCCATCCCATTAATTATAATGTATCATGAGCATCTAATGAACTCTATTTTAAAATCAAGCCACAGCACCATTTCCATGGTTATTCTACAATGCAACTACATAACCTGAGCATTTCCCAAAGATTATTAATAGACTTAATGTTGCACAATAGTCCATTAATCTATATATTTAAAAATTACCTTTACAAATGGCATATGAATATGCATCAAAAGTACGTACACAACTATAAAAATGCATACATATACATATTATAAACAACAATAACTGCTATGCATATAAAATCAAAAAAAGAGAAAAAACTATAAAAATATTGTTAAAAACAATTATCAATTGAATAAATATATTCAGGGCACATCTTTATAGATATGAATTATTCATTTCTTGTGTTTCAGACTTCTTAGTTTTAATAAAGGTTTCAAGGGGACTTTGCCGTTAAGTCCTGGTGACCTATCAGCTCTGAGTTTAATGATCCATTGTGTCTCTCTAGCTTCTGTATAGTTGTTAATGTCACCTCTTCTATGTGATGTAATTATCTCTTCTAAGATCCTGAAAACAAAGAAGTGGTTTGTATCAGTCTCATGAACATGCTTCGCTAAGGCATTCTTCAAATTACCTATCCTGATATGGTATGTGTGTTCCCGAATCCTGTCTCTGAGACACCGATTCGTTTTGCCTACATAGAACGCCAAACAAGACTTGCAGGATGCAAGATAAACTACATTCTTTGTCATGCAATTCCCATTTGCCCTCATCTTAAAATCACCTAGACCCAACGGATGTGTAAACATGTGTTCTGTTGAAATATAGGAACATAATGAGGAGCTTTGTTTGATATAGATAGTTAGTTTGTTCCAGAGTATGGAAAGTCTCTGGGACACAAATCTATCCCTCCAGCATGTTCTGTTTATTGCTGTGACAAGGTTTAGGTCCCTAGAATGTGTAGCTCAAAGGGATTGGGATTTCTTTAAGTGGAGTATGTCCAACAGTTCTGGGTTTGACATAGCTTTGTATGTTAGGCAGAGATCGCCTCTGAGTAGGTGATATGTGACGGAGTAAAGCTGGAGTTTTTTGAGACAGTCTGCATAGGTCATCTGTTTGAGGCCGGTAATCCTCTTTGTGAGGTATTTCTGTGGCCTTTCCAATTGTTGTAGATGTCTTGTGAGGTACATACCAAAAGAGATGCTGTATTCTATAATGGGTCTAATGGGTGATGAGTAGAGGGGAACAATGACCTCTTTTTTCCTAGATAAGAAACCATTTGTGATGAGGTGTACCACGTAGAAGGATTTTCTGACTACTGTGGCGATGTGATTATCAAAGGAGAGACTACTGTCCACCTGTGTCCCAAGGTCTCTTATCACACTTTTGGTGTTAAGTAGACTACCGCCTATGTGGTAGTTCATGGGTACAGAGTTTTTACCAAAAGGAATGACAATGCACTTTTTGGCATTGAGCTTGACGCTTTGGCTTTGACTCCAGGCATCGGTCTCAGTGAGGCCCTTTTGTAGGATGTCCACATCATTAGGAGTTTTGATTATGGCTCCTAGTTTGCAGTCATCTGCAAACTTCGCTAGCCAAAGACCTTTTGTGTTAGCCTGTACTTCAGAGAAGTAGATACCAAACAGGAGAGGACCCAGGACTAAACCCTGTGGTACTCCACTTGTCACTGGTCTTTAGTCGGATTTGGAGTCTGCTACTTTCACAGTGTGGGTTCTGTCAGTGAGCCAGTTGGCAACCCATCTTGTGACATAGGGATTTATACCTAGTTTAGTGAGTTTATCTATAATTCCAGAGTGGGGGATGGTGTCAAAATCCTTGGCAAGATCTAGATAGGCTGTGTGAACCACATTACCCTCATCTACGGCTTTGGTGACCACTTCAAAGAAGTCTATCAACTTTAGGAGACATGATCTGTCTTTTACAAACCCGAACTGACTGGGGTCCAGAGTTTGGAGATTACCAATATCATTGTTTATAAGTTCCATGATGATATGTTCCATAGCCTTGCAGACCAGGCTCATCAGGCTAATGGGGCAGTAGTTCCTGGGGTCCATGGTGGCTCCTCCATTGTGTAGTGGGATGACCATCGCTGTGTGCCATTCAATGTGCACAAAGCCTGAGGTAAGGTTATGATTGAACATGGTACTTAGGTGGGGTGCCAGTTCGTTCTGTAGTTTATGTAGAGTGCAGCCTGGGATGTTGTCAAGTCCCATGGATGCTGTGTTCTTGGCTTTGGAGAGTGTGGTTTTTACCTGTGCAGCCATGATTACAGGAACTTTGCATTCTTCCGGTATAGAGATGGGCCCTTTAGGGGGTGAGAGGGGGGTAAAGTTAGCACTGAACCTATCTGCCAGGATGTTGGCAATATCAGTTGGTTCTGTATATTTAGTGCCATTGTGCTGTAACTCAGAGCAGATCTGAGTGTTGTTATTATGAAAGTGCAAGAGGTATCAAAAAGATATCTAATACATCTGAAGCAACATATATATATAAACATATATATAAATAATATATAAAAAATATAAAAATATATAGAAAACGCCCTCAGCCTATAAAATAAACAACCACATAGCTATAGAATGTGACAAAAATCCACAGAATAAACGTTCGACCAGGACAGTCAATAATAACCAATATTCCAAAAAATATCTGGAAGGACGAACAAGGCAGCATACACAATATCACTATATACCGATTTATTCATACAGGGTAAGCGCTCTCACATATAAATGCTTCATCAGACCTAACCATATAACAACACAGAGATTTAATATATAATACTTTAAAATTCAAATGAACCAATCGCATTCACTTCTTAATTAAAACCATCATAGCATCTTAAAAAGACATCGCAACCTTATTATGAAAGTGCAAGAGGTATCAGAAAGATATCTAATACATCTGAAGCAACATATATATAAACATATATATAAATAATATATAAAAAATATAAAAATATATAGAAAACGCCCTCAACCTATAAAATAAACAACCTAAAACAAAAAATCTCAACATTATTATTTAGGTACCCTTCGTTTTTTCAGATAGGGCTTAATTGAGGCTCTCTCATTAAGACCAGAGCCTCTATCGGCCCTCAAAATCACCATCCAGTTGTTCTCTTTATACTCAGTATGATTGCGTATATCCCCTATACGTAAACTGGGAGAAATATAATCAATTACTCTGAACTTGAAATGGTGTGAAACACCATATTCACTCACATGTTTTGAAAGGGCATTGGTTGCAATGTCCTTCCTAATACTATATATATGTTCCCTAATTCTCTCCCGTAGGCAACAATTAGTCTTGCCCAGTTAGAAAGAATTACAAACTACGCACTGGGCAAGATAAACAACATTGGACGATTGACAGTCCGCATTCACGTGAAAAGAAAAGCACCTTTTCAAATCCGGATGATAAAATGACTCAGATGTATTAATGTAACAGCAAAAGTTGCAGCTCCCACATGGCAAAGTGGTGCCTATTCTAACAAAAACATTCTTCGAAGCCTTCTCACTACATAGAATTCTATTCAAGTTACTCTTATTCCTAAACACAAATTTTGGATTCGGACCAACTAATTCACCCAGTTCAGAGTCTACTAACAAAATAGACCAATGTTGACTAAAAATCTCACAAAGAGATCGTTGATCTCTTGTGAAGTACAAAGGTATTCTGACATGATCAGGTTGTCTAGTGACACACAGCGAAGGTTAATTCGTTGTCATTGCTTTGGGACCAAAGTACAGAACAGCTACTCCTTCCCTTAAATCAACCAAATCAGACCAATTACCCAGATTCTCATTGGCTGAATAACCTCTATACACAAGTCTTTGTTGTAAAGACTCTATCTCAAATTGAAAGCCTTTAATAGTGGGATTAAGTATAGATGCTCTTATACCCTGACCACGTATCAAATTACGAAAGATGTAATTAGGATGCATGCTACCTCTAGATAGCAGGGTGTTACGAGCACAACTCTTCCTAAATACCCCAGTATTAATCAAGGAGCCTGATAATTTCCTCAACAAACAATTCTAGAATCTCAATCCTATCACTCGAATATGCCATCATAAACTTCAAATATGGACATAAACTATTCATCTGTGTATGGAACATCTCTAACTCAACAACAGTTCTGCTCCAAAGAAGGAACACATCATCAACAAAACACCGATAAAAAATAACATTTCGAATAAAACCCTCTAACTTCAACAAAACCACTTTCTCCCATTGTGCCAGAAACATATTGGCGTAGCTATTTGCACAGGATGTGCCCATAGCTACGCCATGTCTCTGGACAAAAAACTCTTCTTTAAACATAAAAACATTATTTTCCAACACAATTTCCAATAAAAAACAGATCAATTCTATCTTAGATAAGTCATACTCACTATGTAACGTTACAAAAACAAGGTCCCTCCGATGCGTCCAATAGTCTCTGGAGCTGGTTGGGTTACAGAACCCTTATCGATTTTTATTGAGAAACATCTGAGACCCATTCTTAATTTGAATAGAATGGTATTACAGGATTCAAAACAATTTCTTGTCGATTTGTATGAGTGCACTCAGAGCATTGAGAGCATAGAAGACCTTGTTTTTGTAACGTTAGACATTCAATCCCTCTTTACTATGATTTCTAATGATTTGGGCCTTTGCTACATTTGTGATTATTTAAAGTTACATAGTGAGTATGACTTGTCTAAGATAGAATTGATCTGTTTTTTATTGGAAATTGTGTTGGAAAATAATGTTTTTATGTTTAAAGAAGAGTTTTTTGTCCAGAGACATGGCGTAGCTATGGGCACATCCTGTGCAAATAGCTACGCCAATATGTTTCTGGCACAATGGGAGAAAGTGGTTTTATTTAAGTCAGAGGGTTTTGTTCGAAATGTTATTTTTTATCGGTGTTTTGTCGATGACATGTTCCTTCTTTGGAGCGGAACTGTTGTTGAGCTAGAGATGTTCCATACACAGACGAATAGTTTATGTCCATATTTGAAGTTTATGCTGGTATATTCGAGTGATAGGATTGAATTTCTAGAATAGTTTATTGAGAAATTATCAGGCTCCTTGATTAATACTGGGGTATTTAGGAAGAGTTGTGCTCGTAACACCCTGCTATCTAGAGGTAGCATGCATCCTAATTACATCTTTTACAATTTGATACGTGGTCAGGGTATAAGAGCATCTAGACTTAATCCCACTATTAAAGGCTTTCAATTTGAGATAGAGTCTTTACAACAAAGACTTGTGTATAGAGGTTATTCAGTCAATGAGATTCTGGGTAATTGGTCTGATTTGGTTGATTTAAAGGAAGGAGTAGCTGCTCCGTACTTTCGTCCCAGAGCAATGACAACGAGTGAACCTTCGCTGTGTGTCACTAGACAACCTGATCATGTCAGAATACCTTTGTACTTCACAAGAGATCAGCGATCTCTTTGTGAGATTTTTAGTCAACATTGGTCTATTTTGTTAGTAGACTCTGAACTGGGTGAATTAGTTGGTCTGAATCCAAAATTTGTGTTTAGGAATAAGAGTAACTTGAAAAGAATTCTATGTAGTGAGAAGGCTTCGAAGAATGTTTTTGTTAGAATAGGCACCACTTTGCCGAGTGGGAGCTGCAACTTTTGCTGTTACATTAATACATCTGAGTCATTTTATCATCCAGATTTGAAAAGGTGCTTTTCTTTTCACGTGAATGCGGACTGTCAATCGTCCAATGTTGTTTATCTTGCCCAGTGCGTAGTTTGTAATTCTTTCTACGTGGGAAAGACTAATCGTTGCCTACGGGAGAGAATTAGGGAACATATATATAGTATTAGGAAGGGTTGGGAGGGTGGCCTAATGGTTAAGGTGTTTGCCTTACAAACACATGGTACAGGGTTTGAGTCTCACAAGGGATAATTGGCTAGGCTTAAAATGGCTCGCAAGGGCAGTTAGCCTAGTACTAATCTATGAACCTATGAACATTGCAACCAATGCCCTTTCAAAACATGTGAGTGAATACTGTGTTTCACACCATTTCAAGTTCAGAGTAATTGATTATATTTCTCCCAGTTTACGTATGGGGGATATACGCAATCATACTGAGTTTAAAGAGAACAACTGGATGGTGATTTTGAGGGCCGATAGAGGCTCTGGTCTTAATGAGAGAGCCTCAATTAAGCCCTATCTGAAAAAACGAAGGGTACCTAAATAATAATGTTGAGATTTTTTGTTTTAGGTTGTTTATTTTATAGGTTGAGGGAGTTTTCTATATATTTTTATATTTTTTATATATTATTTATATATATGTTTATATATATATGTTGCTTCAGATGTATTAGATATCTTTCTGATACCTCTTGCACTTTCATAATAAGGTTGCGATGTCTTTTTAAGATGCTATGATGGTTTTAATTAAGTAGTGAATGCGATTGGTTCATTTGAATTTTAAAGTATTATATATTAGATCTCTGTGTTGTTATATGGTTAGGTCTGATGAAGCATTTATAAGTGAAAGCGCTTACCCTGTATGAATAAATCGGTTTATAGTGATATTGTGTATGCTGCCTTGTTCGTCCTTCCAGATATTTTTTGGAATATAGCTATAGAATGCTTTGTAGTTGTCTTTAGAATCAGTGGCGATTTTGTTTTCGTAACTAGCTTTGGATGATTTTATGAGGGATCTCAGCTTCTTACTGAGGCTGACCAGGGAGTTCCTCCAATCATGAGATTTTACTCTTTTTTTGCAAAAGTTTCTTTCTTCTGTTGTAGAGTTTGTTTATGGCAGGGACCACCAGATTGGATTCCTTTTCTTGGAGGATAGCATCTTGGTTTTGTTAGGGATTGCATGATCCATGCACTCGTGTAAGAGCTTATAAAGTGCATTGTGTAGGATTCAGCAGTCGTACCTCTATTGTCCGTCTGCATGGGTACCATGAAGTTTGCCACTTCTGTCTTAAGAAGCGTGAAGTTGGCTTTGGAGAAATTCTTTACGGTGATTTCCCTAATGGGGGGGTTGGGGGCAGGATGTGGATGTCTAGGGTGATTAGCTTGTAGTCGGATCTGACCAATGAGGAATTGACCTCTGGTATGGAACACCGGTTGCCCATGTTGGTAATGACCAGGTCTAGGATGTTACTGCCCCTGGTGGGGGTGTGGATAAGTTGATCCAAGGTGTTGGAATTAATGGTGGGGTCATTGAAATCACCCATTATTATGGTGTTAGGTTGTACCCTAATATTTTCAAGTGTATCAAGAAATGAGGAGTGGGAATCCTGGAGCATGGTGGGGATCTGCAGCAAGCTACAATTTGCATTGCAGTCTTGCCCAGAGTTAGTTGCACTTGGATAATCTCGGATGTATTATGCTGAGCAACTAGCCTGGAGGTGTGGATACCCTTAATGAATATGGACACGCCTCTGCCTTTAGTGTTTCGGTCCAGGTAAGGTGGCCAAAATGTGTGGTATGAATTGTAGCCTGGTAATGTAGGGGTGTTCTTGGGAGCCTTGAACCAGGTCTCTGTCACTGCACAGATGTTGATGTTGTCCATTTTAAGGAATGCCTCGAGTGAGTGCATTTTGCGGTTTAGACTTCTAGCATTGAGTAGCATTACCCTCAGATTTTGCTTGTTACCTGCTACGGTGATGAATTTGTCATTTGAACCTTGCCTAGTAACTACTCATAAATGTATGAACCATGGCAGCTATCCAGCTTATGGAACATGTTAATAGCTTTTGTCTGCTTTGCATTGAATAACAGCATTTCAGGAATAATATATCAGCATTATTCCATTTGCTTCCTTATCCAAGATAATTTAAAGAAAACTAGGTAGAAACAAAGTCAATGAGGCTCTATTCACTGACCTTAAAAAAGCACCATGATTCTAAATTACAAGCAGGTCTATTACTAGTCTTCAAAAATTGGTCTATGTAACACTGTATAGTGGTTGTACACCTCACTCCAGTGAGCAGGTATGTGAGTTGGAGGCCTGTGGGCCCAAACTGTTTTTTCTGAGTCTAGCAGTTAGTGCATTATATTAAGGTTATGAGCTATTAATGATGGGCTTGTTCTAGCCCAGAGTTTTATTCCCTCAGCCTTGCTTTGCCTGCTGCGTAACTGGGCAAGTCACTTAACCTAACATGGCTATTGAGAAACTGGCTAGGCTCCTAAATGATTTCTAAGACCACAGGCATGCTAACTGCCTATGAACTTATCAACCTAAGATCTCTCTTGCTTGATTTCACAGCTACCCCTGCTACAGAAGTTTGCATGTTAATCTCTACCCCACTTCCACCTCTCCCAAGCCAACTACATATGCTGTTCTACAGGAATTCATGCTCGAGTCAGACTGCCTCTTTATTTTTCAGTTAAATTGCTGTTGATTTCCAGATATCAGCACTACCTTAAATGTTACTTTAGTCATATACAAGGCTAGGCAAGGGTCTTTTCATTTCACTCTGTTAGTCCACCATGAACTCAGTGCAACCACCTATCATTTGTGCTCCAAGGAACTTTACATCGGTATTTTCAAAACAAACAATGCTAGTTGCCACCACAGCTAGGCTGTACGGTACCCCACATATGTGGAACCTTCCCAGATCTAAACTACATCCCACTGACATTTTCCTTTCTAAGCATTAAAGTATCACCTCTGGGCCCTGTTCTCATTATCTGTCACAACATAGATATGTTACACAGCACATATAATCAATAACAAAGAGCACCATTAAACTTAAGTAAATATAAAAAGACGTAAAAATTACCTTAGAAAAGGGGGTATTCCACAAATAAAATACGGCATGCCCTTAATTAGCACTGCTTTATCCGCTAATTCCTTTGAGCTCTAAACTATTCTATAAAGTATCTGCAGAATGTATTCTTCCCTGTCCTCAATAACATCATTGTTTGTCCATCAGTAGAACTGAAACCAAACAAACCAAATCATGATGCTTAACTTTCTGATGTGTAAGGAAAGCAGAAATGAAAAGTTAAATCACACAGGTTGCTGTCTTCCAAGCAATAAGCCTATTTTGATCAGTAAAAAAAGGCAGTAAGAGGTTTTGTTCTTTACAATACCAAGAATATATATAGACTTTTTTACAATGCCCTAAACACTACCAAGGATCTTTTCAGACTGCTTTACAAATTCATGACCTTCCTCACATATCATTAGGAATGATTGATTTTTAGTCTGAGAGATCAAGCTACTTCTGTAATTCAACTCTCGACTCATTTACACCAATTGTTACCCACTCTTTGCAGAAACTCATTCTGTGCCCCTCCCTCACGACTCATCTAAAGAATCTGGTTTCCCGCTTTTCTCAGAAATGTCAATCCCCACATGCAAACCATTGTCCACCAGCAGAGTCTTAGCCAGGTTGGTACTTATTTTATTTATTTTTATTTTATTTTACATTTGTTGACCGGGATAGTCCGACTGGATACATGTCCATTTTCAGCGGAGGCCTGGGGAGAAAAGCTCTAAAGGAAGTAATACAGAGAAGGAAACTTATATACAACACTCTAAAGTTCATAGATAACAAACAGTCAAGTTAACACTCTTAGTGTAGGTTAGCTGAAATAAGATGCTTTACATCTGGACAGCTTATTATAACACAGTAGCATTGAATTGACTATTATTTACAAAAGCAATTGTTAATCTGATACAGGTGTACAATTGTTACCATGTATTTAATCAGGCCTGGCACAGGGACAAATCCACTGAGTCATGAAGTACTCCCTGAGGTCCGTCTTAAATTTAGAAAGGGTAGTGTTTGTTGTGATGTCCGGGGGTAGTGAGTTCCAAGCTTAGCCTACCGAGTTGGCAAATGTGGAGTTCCCAGCTAAGTTGTTAGCTATAGTGGTTTACACTACAATTCTATTGGATGATCTAAGTGATCTTTGGTTGGTGTGAGGTTTGATGATATATCTTAACGCAGGGGTATTATGAGGTTGGTTAAGAACTTTGAAAGCTTTAATAAGTTGGTTATACTGAATCTGTCTAGATAGCTGTAGCCAGACTAGATTTTTTAGGTTTATACAGTGATGTGTTCTGTAGGGCAGCCCAATGGCAAATCTAGCTATGCTGTTATAGCAGGCTGAGAGTCTATTAAATTCCATTTTGTTTAAGTTGGCAAGTATTGGAGAGGCATAGAAGAGGGTGGAGAGGAGGTGGGATCGGGCAATAGCAGTCCTAGCAGGTGGGGTAAGGAATGATTTTATTCTATACAGTGAGCCCAGTTTTTATTAATGTTTTTTATCACTTTATTTGCATGGGCATCAAATTTAAGATTGTTGTCTACAATTACCCCAAGTAGTTTTGTGTGGACATCTGGGGCGATGATAGTGCCATTTTTAGAGGTAATGGAGAGGGATATCACAGGGGATTTATGCGTGGGAGAGAAAAATAGCAGTTTAGTTTTATTGGGGTTTAGAAGGAGACATCGGCCTGCAAGCCAACTTTCAACCAGGTTGAAAGTTAACTGAGTATTAGCCTGTAGCTCATCCTTGGTGGTACCAGTGCAGATAATCGTAGAGTCATCTGCATACTGAATGCAGTTGGCATTTGGGATGACAGTGTAGAGATCATTGATAAATATGGAGAATAGCAGTGGACCCAGGATAGACCCTTGGGGGACACCTAGGGTTTTAGGAAGAAGGTTAGATAGATTATTTTGCCATTGTACTGCTTGTTGTCTACTATGTAGATAGGATTGGAACCATTGAAGGGAGTGTTGACCTAGGGATATATTAGTCAGAGTGTGGATTAACAGCTGGTGGTTAACCATATCGAACGCTTTGGAAAGATCCAAGAATAGAGCTGAGGAGAGCTTGTTGTTGTTTCTGTTATGGTAAATATCATTAGTGAAGGAGAGGAGGGCTGTGGTGGTACTATGATGTGGTCTAAAGCCATGCTGAGATTTAGCCAGCAGATTGTTCTGGGTTAGGAAGTACAGGAATTGTCTGTAGGCGCATTTTTCCAGAATCTTAGCCAGTGGTGACAAGATGGCTATGGGCCTATAGTTTGATAGTTCGGTAGAGCAACCACCTTTATGGAGAGGTATAACACGAGATATTTTCCATATGGAGGGGACTTTGGCTTCAGCTATGGACCGATTGATTAGAATGCTGATGGGGAATGCTATACTATCTGCAACTTTTTGTAAATATTCAGCAGGGAGAAGGTCAGCAGCTAGGGTGGTAGGTTTTAGTTTTTTGATTAGATTGCAAATGAAAGAGATAGAGATAGGTTGGAAGCTAAAGGAAGGCTGGGAATTGGGATTGATGTCCTGAGTGCTAGTAGGGTTCAAAGGTAATTGGCTGGCTAGGGCTTGGATGGTTTCCGTAAAGAAACTCTTAAAGGTGTTTGCAACATTCTGTGGCGAACTATCAGTTGACGCTGATGGAGGTGGAGTGGTGGTTTGACCTGGGTGTAGTAATTTGTTTATACCTGCCCAGAATCTTTGAGGATTATTTTGGTTTCTATTCTGGAGAATTATATAATAGTTTCTTTTATCCAGTAAGATGGATTTTTTAGTCTAGTTTCTTATTTGCCGAAATTTGATTTGATCTATAGGGGGTTTTGTGGCACGCCAGGTAGCCCAGGCTTTATTCCTGATTGTGATTTTTTGATTTAGTATCTTTAGAGAGCCATGGGGCAACTTTAGTTTTAATCCTAGTGGAACGAGCTGGCGCATGAGAATCTAGGATGGAGAGAAATGTATTGTTAAAGTAGACTACAGCATCATCAAGGGGCAGGTATTTTAGGCCAGACCAGTTGCATGATTTAAGTTCGTCCTGTAAAAATCTGATGTTGAGTTTTTTATTATTACGTATGGTTCTGTAGATGGGCTGATGAGAGTTGTGGGATTTGTGTTTGCAAATAAAAGTGATAAAGTGATCATTGAGGTCATCAGGGATGGTCCCTGATGAATACATTTGGGGGTGGCTATTGATAAGTATCCAGTCTAGTATACTGTCTTTTTGGTTACGTTTGCCTAATCTGGTTGGGGTGGATATGACCTGTGTAAAACCATACAGGTTTACATGAGTGGTGGGAGACTGTGAGCAGCAGGTGTTCCAGTCAATGTTAAAATCTCCATGGACTATGGTTTATTGAGGGTAGTTGTCAGTTAACCAATGGAGGATATCCTCTAGAGTGTTAATGTTATTTCCTGGGGGAATGTATGAACAGATAATGTTCATGCTTTTATTTTTGTTAATATGTAACTTGGTAGAGAGTATTTCAGCTGTATTGATCTGGGGTGGTTGAATGGGGTCTAAGGTTACATTTAGGGTGGATTTGAAGAGGACAGCAACATCACCCCCCCCCCTTCCTAGTTGCACGGTCATACCTAAGTACATTATACCCTGGGGGTAGGATTTCATTATCAGAGGTTCCAGGTTTCAGCCATGTTTCAGTAAGACACAGTATATCATGGGATTGAATTTGTAGGAGGGCATGTAGATTATGTATTTTATTGTTTATACTCCTAATATTCAGGTGGCAAATGACAAGGGAGTTGGGGTACCTTGTGATAGAAGGTGTGTTGGAAGGGTTATAATAGTGAGAGGTTGAGCTATCTGGGGCAGAAGGACCAGGGTTAGGGTGACTATCACCATCCATGGTAAGATTATTGTGAAGGCAGGAATTTGTATATGAGTCTTTGGTAATGCTTATATTTTGAGCTAATGTATTTAAGTTGGATAGGATGCTGTATTATTGTGGATATGGATTTGGGTATGAGAGGTCCTAGTAGGTGGGCTGTTATATTTGACCCATCTGGAGAAGTTTGAAATTTTGGGTAGTGATAACCAAGGTAAGGCTGATTTTCATAAATGGAGAGGAGATATGCAATTAACAAAAGGGTTAACAGAGAGAGTGGAAATATTGTTTTGCAGGGTGGCATAGTTGCTGCTTAGGTAATACAATTAGTTATAGTGTCTTTAGTATAGTATAGATGGAAGGCCACATCAAGAACATTTTCATTTAGAAAGTTTTCTTCCATGATCTATGAAAATTTGAGTGAACTAATGCCCAATGCATCTTCTTTACCACTTGGAAATTGTGTTGGAAAATAACCACTTGTTATTTATTTTATTTTTATACTTCATATCCTTTCACCAAAGCACTCCTTCCCTTTCAGTCTTGGCCCTTCATGCTTTCCATTACTTCCATCCTATTATTATCAAAAGATATTCTATATATTCTCCAAGAAAAGCCTTAATTGTGTTTACTTATTCTCTGTCTGTAATGTAGTCTAGGATTTACAGAGATTTTCCCTACTAGCACTAATGGGCTAAGCTTGGTTTGCAATTAATGAAGACGTGACACTCTCCAATTCAGAGATAAGGTAAAGCTGTAAACAAAGGCAAAAAGGGTTCACGTAGTCCGAAGTAAAAAAATCACATACAGTAAACTGCAACATTCCAAAGACATTTATTCCAGTCAGCTGAAATCTTTCATCCAACAACGTAGGAATTCATCAGAATGAAGAAAAAACAATCAGGTTGACTATTTATAATAGGTCTAATAAACCATCTAATTATTCCTCATTAAGAAACTTTTTTAAAAGAACCAATGAACAAACAGTAAAGAAATTAAATTGTTAAACATTAATCCATCAACCGAACAATAAAAACAGGGTTAAACACCTACACAGTATGTAATAAATAAGTGTAGAATATATAAAAAATGTATATCTACAAACATAAGCAACTAGAAAAAATACAAAATTAAAATTATTTCATTAATAAAAATCAAAACAAATATTAAAAATTGGGTGTGTTTATTTATTTAACATTTGTTTACCGGGAAAGTTTGACATGGAACGAGTCAATTTTCATCAGAAACCCAGGGAGAAACACTCCAGACACATCTTTATAACATGGGAGGAAACCCACATAAATGCAGGGAGGATATGCAGACTCCACACAGAAGGCACCCTAGCTGAGAATGGATCTGGAGAACCTCTTGCTGTGAGGTGACAAAGCTAACTGCTACACCACCATGCTGTCCATTTAATTATAAGTTTTATAACTTAGCAGACCTTATCCTCAGTAATGGGTAAATAAATACATTGTCATTCAACCTGGGGGGGGGGGTTGACATTTAATTTAATTTGTTGTACTAACTCTTAAATTCTATTTTAGATTCTCAGTAACCCCCCCCCCCCCCCCACCATGCCAATAGGAATTTTTTTCCGGTATACCAGAACTGAACTTTTTAAACCCAACGCAACTTAAACAGTGTTTGAACAGAGCATTATTAATATTTAATTTTATTATATAAGCGTTCATAGATTCTCATCTTAAGTTTGCGTTCCATCTTCCCTATATAGAAAGAGTGATGTGTCACATGCTGCTAAGTATACTAACCTCTAGAATCAAAATTTCCTCTCTCAAATGTGATTCTGGAACCACAATAGCTGTAAAAAACACTGAAATAATTTTCTAAAATATATTTACAAAGGACGCAGTTACCACACCTTGTTGTTCCTCTTGTTAAATGTATGCCATTGGTCCCCTTAATACGGTCACTATGGCCATCAAACATTCTTTTAATGTTTTTATCCATTTTAAAAACAAAATTTGGTGACTCACCTACTACCTTAAAATTGCATCATCAGTTTTCAAAATAGCCCAGTTATTCAATGCAATATTTTTCAGTAACGGAGCACTGTCACTAAGTCACTATACTTAATAACCACTGTGTTTAAAAAAATTGTTGTGGAAGCCTTAATCAGTGGTGTAAAGTCAAGAGAGCCCAAAAGGGTAAAAAAAAGTTTATTCATCATGTCCCTAGTCACCTGTTTCCTAATACTCTTTAGGAAGGTA
Organism: Protopterus annectens; assembly: GCF_019279795.1. NCBI lineage: Eukaryota > Metazoa > Chordata > Ceratodontiformes > Protopteridae > Protopterus > Protopterus annectens. Next base: position 1,637,557,047 of record NC_056729.1, read on the forward strand.
AGGGAATAACCTCTTTCCATAAACATATCTACCGTTGTAGTCAATTCAGACTGAAAATCATTGTCAATAGATATCATTCTGATGCACTCGGCCACTAATCTCTCTACACTCTTACAATATGCCGATGACTCAGTCCTTATTACCACTGCCCACAGCATCCTAGAACTCCTTGCTCATACCTAAGACACCTTCACCTCCATCATACCTAAACACCTTCACCTCCATCGAAACCTGGTTCACCGATAATATTAAATCCGGAAAAAAAAAAGTTCCTTCTTTTCTTTCCCAAAACACTGACACACCATAAACCCTTCTTCTCCATTACCTCTCTTGATAATACTATCATCACAAATAAACCCTATACTAAATTATTTGGTGTTACTATCATCGATGAACTAAAATTTGACATGCATATCAACCATTGTATAAAAGAAAAACAACCAAAAACTTGGTCTCCTGTACTGTAATCATAAGCTACTTTCTCCCTCCCCCAAACCATCCCTCGCAATATCTCTTCTCTTACCCTGTCTTCTGTATGCAGCACCAGTCCTTACTAACCTACAGTCATCTCTCTCTCTCTCTTGTGGTAGAACAAACTTACCACAAAATTGCTAGGTTTGCCTCCAATCTACCATATAAATCTCACCACTGCCCCGCTCTGAAGTCTTTACTATGGCCTGAATTCCAAAAACAACTACTTCCACAACTACATATTACACACTTTATACTCTATAACCCCACTTCCTGTCCCGCCATCGCTAACATTGTACCACTCTATGATCCCCCACATCAGCTTCACACAACTTACAAACATCTACTAGACATCTACAAACCAACAAAAAATATAGGAAAGTCCCTATATAAATTCTCTGTCTCTCATAGCTGGAATGTCCTTAATATTAGAAGTCTGTTAAAACAAAGATACACTAATAAAGACTATTAACAGAAATGCATATGATATAACAGACATAAATAGGATATATTACTGAGCAGTAAAGTAATAACAGTTAAAGTCTTACCTCAAAAGAACAGAGCAATAAGGAAAAGGAAGTGAGGAAATCAAATGTCATCATGGAAGCATCGAACAGAGAAAACTATAAAGCGATTAAGACAAGAAGTGTCACTGTTAGATTAATAGAAGAGGGAAGAGAAAAAAACACTTTGAAAGATAATGTGATAAAAGCAAAGTGCAGTATCAGACCAGGCTCTATTGTTCTCTATTGTAAATAATAAAGTAAAGATATCAGCACAAGCAGAAAAACTTAGAAGATATGCAGACAAATATAAAGAAAAGACACAGACACACACACAGACACACACACACACACACACACACACACTCACACACACACATACAAATGCAGACGTACATGTTTACACAGAGTAGAGCTACTGTATTTGTAAACTCAGAAGAGTCAGTACATTCATTCAGTGATGTTTAATTATTGGTTGGAGTAGGTGTTGATACTTTGTGGTAAGAAAAATGGGGAATCAGAAGTTTGGTTTTAGAAAAATAGTGGATTATTTTGGCAAACAAAGAAGTTATACACGATGATATAAAAAAAAAACAAGTATGATTGCTGTGACAAAAAACAGAACTAATTAATGACTTGCTTGAAACTATTTAATTTTGTTCCATAATCACAGTTGCACACCTGTGTCATCTTACTAACCATAAAAGATTTCAAGATTACTTGTCATGAGTATCTCAGGAAATATATGCTTGAGTATATTTTTGTGGACAGAAAAAAAAAAGGCAACTAGGCATTACGTGTGAAGCCAACATTACAATGTTCATGCACTATGCCAGGCCTTCCATACAGGCACTCTTCCACAGGGGTGACTGCTGGGTAATGCAGCAGTCTTCCTACAATCGTGGCACCAGTTTAGAGCCTTGCCACAATTGCAGAGAAAGAATATAACTCATTAAACCAGCAGACATAACAGCAGCAAGCATGTGTTTGCAAACCTAAGGAAGTGCTTCCACTGTTTCATTAATTGTGGCAGTAGATTGTATTACACCCCAGCAAAGGTGTATGCCATTCCCATGGTGTTTTGTATAAAACATGACTGCACACACCATGGGTTGTAGCAGTCCTGCCAATTGTGTGGGAACAGCCTGCAGCAGATAATTGATAGGACTACGAGCAATTCCTCCTTACTAAATCAATGTGATGGACAGCAATAATAGACACAAATCCAGAAAAAGACAGCCAGCAAGTTATGCATAGATTTATATACAGTTCAGTGAGTTTGTCACCTATACTTAACTGGGGTATTCTATTGAATGAATTAGCCAGGTCCATGTTGGTGGCAAGCACTGTTTTCTCCTCATCCATTGCCTTGGTGACCTTCTCAAAGAAGTCCACCAGGTTTAGTAGGCATGTCCTTTCCTTGCCAAAACCAAACTGGGTTGGATCCAGGGTCTGAAGATTACTTATGTCTTTGTTGATCTTTGCATGATAATTCATTCTGTGGCTTTGCATATTAAACTGGTCAGACTAATACTTCTGTAGTTTCTGGAGTCAGTTAATGGTCCACCCTTGTGAAGTGGGATAGCCGTTGCTGTCCTCCATTCTCCTGGTACAAAGCCTGTTTTAAGAATATAGTTGAAAAGTGACTCAGCTGGTCCTGATAGGTCATGTTTCAAGCTATTTAAGAGTCATTCCAGGATATTGTTGAGACGCTTTGAGGCTGTGTTTTTGGTCTTAGCAAGCGATGCCAGGGCCTGTTCCTGTTAATAGTGGGGGTGTTATACTAGTACATATTTTATGAGGGAAGGTGGGGAGAGGAGTGGGGAGTGATGTTGCATTAACTTTGTTAGCCAGCAAATTTACTAAGTCACTCCTCTGTTCAGTGAAAGTGGCACCACTGACTACCAGTTTGGCGCACTGATGCATGATACCTTTGAGGTTTCAGACAATTGTAGAAGGCCTTGTGATTGTCTTTAACTTGTGAGGCTATCCTGACCTCATAATTGTCCTTTTTAGACTTAATAAGTCCTCCTAGTTTTCTGTGCAGTTTAATTAAAGGGCTCCTATCATTATGGGAGTTGCTCTTCCTGATTTTAGCAACAACTTTTTTCCTTTTGTTGTATGCCCTATTAAGGTTAGGATTCTACCAGTGTGGTTTGTTTTTAGAGTTTCTTTTGGACTTACCTCTGATAGATCCTGCAGCCTCTGTACAGCCATGTACATGGTTGTACAATGTCTCTGTGAACAATTCCACATGTGTGGTTGTTAACTTGGGGTTGGAAGGGGCACTGCATTTTGACAAACTATCACCTAATAGGATGTAGTTTACTTTGGAATAGTTCTTAAATGTTGGAGGGTTTGCTGGGGTTACCAAGTTGATTTTTATTTCAACGAAGATACCTTTGTGGTGTGACTTCACCAATGAGGCTGTGACTTGGTGGGGGGGGGGGGGTTGGGAGTTGCAGCACTCTTCCATATTAGTGAGTACCAGGTCCAATCTGTATGAACCTCTGGTGGGTGTACGCACTATCTGATCAAGGGTATTTGTGTTAATAAAGTAAAGGAATCATTGTACCTGTGAGTATGAGGCAGTATATATTTTCCAGTCTATAGATGGATAGTAAGATATTTGGTTTAATGGTGAGTGTCTCAAGTAGGTCTAGGTTTGAGTTATGAGATTCTAGGGACACAGAGAGTGATCTATAGTTTGCTAGGATATAATATGGGACTTTGTCTATGGTGATTTTCATGTGGATAAATTTCAGAGCATTGTCCTGTTTAACAAATGTAGAGTCATGCTTGTTGCTAATACAGATTGAGACACCTCCAGCTTTTGTCCCAATCTGCGCAGCTGATGATTTAAATGCATTGAAATCACTGAAGTCTTTCATAGCCAGAGTACTTCCAGCAGATTTTAAACCATGTCTCCATACTGGAACAGATGTCTATATTCTCTAGAGTGAGGGAGCTTACAGGGTGTGGAGTTTCTTGTTTAGGCTATTAGCAATGAGCAATAACACCTTTTGGTTTCTTTGGGTTTTATTTGCTATGTCAGTAGGTTTGTCAATTTGGCATTGCCTATAAAATGCTGTACTGGGTGGGATAAAGTTTTAGACAATATTCAGAAGCTTAAGGGAGACAGGTACAGGCCATAATTTGCAAAGCAATGTGGATTTTAACCATATCCTCCCATGCTGACAAATACTGAATCCCCCAGGAAAGAAACCAGAAACTAAGCCAGTTACAAAAGTCAATCATCTTTTATTTGTTCTATGGAATCATCCTTGGTGAAGTCAGAATGCTGCTTGGTGCAAGGCACATACCTACCTGAGACACAGATTCAGAGAGATAAATAATGCCCTTCTTTGTATAGTCCAGTGAAGTATGTCTCAGGTCATTAACGCCCACAAGGACTATGATAGAACCATACTGTCACCTGTAGTGTAGTGACTTGATTGCATGTGTATCTTAGTAGATCCTGGCTCCAGATATGCAACTAACCATTATCTTTTCCTTGTTCAATCTGGTAAGTGTGGCATCTGTGTGTCATACAATGGAATTCCCTATGACAACCTTCCTGGGTAATGTGTTTTTATGCCTTACAGTTTTGCTCTTGGGGCTCCACTGGGTATAACCACACCTGTGGTGTTTGGTGCTTTTGGTAAGTGCTTTAGAGATTGCTGAGGAGATGTGTTGCTATTTGTAGGCTTAGGAGATGTTTGAGGTTTGGAAAGATTGTTTTTTTAGTGCCTCAGCATAAGCTGGTTTATTTATGTGATGGACACTATGTGTGATGGATGTTACGGATATAGTGTATGTGAGTTCTTAACAACCTTGTTTGTATACAACATTTTTGCCTCCAGGGAAACTGTGTATGTGCATCTCTCACATACTATTTTTTTTTAAGTTTTAAATGGTTGTCTGTGAACATGAGACGATTGCTGCATTGTCTCAGAATGCCCATATCAGCCAAGCTGGTAACACAGAAATTTGGAAATTGCATATCCATGTTGTCCAGACCTGTATTTGGGTGGGCTACTGTAGGTACAGGGGAGGGTTTGCCCCCTTGCAAAAAAAAATTTAAAAAAGTTTAACAATGCCTCCATGGTACAATATGTAGATGATGATTTGACCATTATTTGCTCTGCCAATTCAACACCTGAACTTCTGCGAATAACTCAGAACACCTTTACTGCCACTGAAAAGTGGATGGCCAGTAATCACCTAGCACTAAACCCTAACAAAGCAAAATTGGTGATATTTACCTCTAAGAAAAACCTCTCTGTTAACAAGTCAGCTTTCATCATCTTTTCTCAAAATAATACCACCATAGAGGTTGTCTCCCACACTAAATTACTAGCTGTTATTCTTGACAAGACCCTGACATTTGACCTCTGCATCCACAATAACATCAACAAAAAAATCAAAAATTAGGCACCCTCTACAGGCACAAACACTGTCTTAACTGCTCTATCATGCATACCCTTGCCACAACATTTCTCCTTCCATCTCTCCTTTATGGAGCTCCTCCCCTTACCAACATTCAATCCTCCTTAAAAAACAAACTTGAGTCCTGCTACAACAAGGTTGCTAAGTTTGCAACCAACAAAAAAAAAACACTCTTCCCACCACTGCATCTCCTTACAAGCATTTAAATCTTTAACTCCCAAATTACCTAATCTATCTACAGTTAACCACAGCATATAAAATTATTCACAAATCCCAAGACTGTCCAGCCCTTTCATCCATTTTAACCCATTACAATTCAAATGGGCCACTCAGATCTGAAACTCAACCCCTTTTTCAAGTAGACAAACCAAAACTCCCAGCTGGTGACATGCTTTATTCCTTTTCTGTAGCCAATCTATGGAATTCTCTCCCAATATCAGATCCTCCAGCAATATATCCTTCTTCAAAAAATCTCTACACCCACACATCTCCACGCTTTGGCAATGCAGATGTTCCATACCACCCCCATCTATAGCCTGATCCCCACACCCTAAGTCACACTGACCTTACAATGCCTATAATAAAGACTTTTTATACCTATGGTGGCCTTATCTGTCATTAAATCAATACCAATCTTCCCTACACTATTTATACTGGCTTCTACTCATTGATTACCTTGTAAATATTTGTATATGACAGCTTAGCATAATAAATGTATAACAATATGTTTACTTGTTTTAGAATCTACCCTTAAATTGTGTTATCTGTACATGTTACATATGTATATCCTTTCTACTCCATTGTCTGCTAAATATCATTCCATTTTGCTAACACTGATTGCATGTACTATCCATTTTGAATATTATGTATTGTTATATTAGCTGTCTTGCAGAGCTTTTCTCCCTGGGTCTCCACTGAAAATGGGTTCTTTCAGCCCAATGGACTTTCCCGGTAAACAAATGCCAATAAATAAATAAATAATAAATAAATAAAGGAGAAGAGCGGTGTTCAAGATTTGCTGTTCTCCTGTATTTTCTATCTTTTTTTTTTATTCTGTCAGCACTCAGCATTACCAGTGCAGACATTTCAATAGGGAGCCTGGCCTTTAATATAGTCAGTAATGCTATATGAGACACTGTGTTAGAAAAAATTTCCTGAGATCTGGATACAATGAATCAACAGAGTTCTTTGTTTCTTTCTTCGATGACCTACTATTTGAACTGGATTTGGGTGGAGTGGCAAGGCCTTTACAATGCAAAGCTCTGCTATTACTCACCAACAAGCTGTTGCCATTGATAAATTCCACCAGCTTGCCCCACAAAAATATTTTCATAACCTTTCCTAGAAAAAGAGGTGAGGTTGGAAGCCTAGTCCTCTCTCAGTTTCTTTATGAGAACCACCACTGCCATTCTCCAGTCCTAAAATACCAGTCTACTTTCTAAAGGTAGGCTATGCATCTTATTTAGTTATTTACCATGTGTTGCTATAAACTCCTTTAAAATATTTACTTGGGGGTTCTTTTTTGTCCTTTCTCTTGGTCTAAAAAGAAGTTAGTCTTGCATCTTCATACTTGTCCCCATCCATACTTTTTCTTTCCTTATCAGGCAGTTGGCTTAGAGGATTAAGGTTGCAAACTATAGTTCTTGAAATACAGGGTTTGATTACTAGACCTATTATTTTTTTTTATTTTACTACCGTGTAACGTTGGACAAATCCCTTAACCAGATTGTTCCCGGGTTGCACCTGAAAAGGGCCTGTGTGTCCAGTGGGCCTACCTGGTTAACAAATGGGTATTATTACGATTCTCCAGTTGGTGCACCTGCTATCCTGATACTTTTAAATATGAAGGTACAGAAACATTCTGCATGTTTGCCTAAATCAATTCTCCTTAACACTCTCCAGCAGTTGCTTAATGTTTGAACCGTTCCTGTCTGTTATCTTTATTGAAGCAGTGTGTGTACATTTAGACAACGAATGTAGCTCACCAAAATCCTGTATTTGTTTTGTAAAACAAATGCTTGGTTGAGCACCGTTACTTGCATAACTCTTGAATTTCTGTAAATTAGATATGTTTCTTTGATCATAGGATCATAGGAAGTTGCTAGGCTATTGGCCCTGAGGCCCTTATAAGCCTAGCCAAGAGTTTATGTCAATTGAATTTCTGAAGCAACTCTTTTATGAGCTAAATATCTGTCATTTTCTGAAAGATTTTTCTCTCCAATAATATTTTGTGCTCTTGCCTTCCTGTAAATGTGCAAAACTAAAACCTAAAGCCAAAATAATAATGTGTAGAGACTTTCTGAACAAAGTAACACAAAAATTAACGTTTTAATACATACAAGAATACAATAATATTTAAATTCTAAATCATTCTGTAATATGAATTTCTGGTCCATAACAATATGTCCTTGAAAAACATTACCTAAACCCCAAACAATTCTAGCAAGTTGCAGCTGACTCTATTCTGTACTGTGTTGACATCTCACATAAATGTTAGCATGAAGTATGGATTTATGCACATTCCTTGACAAAGATCCAAAGCTGTCCATGACAGAAAAAAAGGGATAAAACTCTGCTTAAGGGAATTATTATTAAATCGACTAAGAAAGATACATGTAATTTGAGCCAATACATTTCCGGATATAACAGCAGTAAAAGGCTTTACACAGAGCCATGTTTACTCAATGCATACCACTTCTTATAGACCAGCAGGTGTTGAGATTTGCAGTGGAACTAGATAAAGAAGCAAAGTCATTCTGTATGACAGTACTGCAAATGAATTCTCTGCCCAGTACTCAAATCCATCATGGCTGGCTGAGGTAGGCAGCACATAAGGGAATAAAACTGTTTCCTATACTACTTAGTAATTCCATCGGCATTGTGAGAAACTTGATGCATAATGGCTTAAGTGCATCTGTGAGTTGAAAAGATGCATACAAAAAAGAGAAAGCCAGACATCTAGTATCCATACAAGTGACATAAAAACTGAAAGGCAAAAAAAGAAAGAACCCAATATTTCTCCCATTTGTTTTTCTTGTGTCTATAAATGTTGCTTTGATGACAGTAATTAATATACCAATAGCCTTGCCTGCTATCACACTTTTATATTATGTGATTTTGTAAGTTGCCATATATCTGATGCATATATAAGAACACAGTCTTACTGCACTCAAATTATTATACATACATGTTTTGATGGCAGATAAACAGAAGCTTAATCCAGCAAGACTGTATATTTCACTAACTTGGGAATGAACTTCAGATGCCTTCTTCCTCTTTGCAGTATAAATATGAGTTGTGTCACTGTTTTTGACAGTTTCATCTCTTCAAGAAGACTGTTCCAATCACCTATCACTCCTTTCCTGAAAAAAATACCTCCTTATGTCTCTCTTGAGTCTTTTCTTCGAATGTTCAAATTATCTCCTCTCTGCTTTTTGAGAAAAAGAGGATGCTCACTTGGATTCACTGGATTCCTGTGAAACATTTGATTGTTGCTGCCATATTTTCCTTCTGCTTCCTTTCTCCAAGGCTGTACAAATTAAACCCTTGCATTTATTTATTTGCTATCAGGTAGGATTGGCAATTGCACAGTAACAAAATGCAGTTTGCATCATTTTAGAAGATGATACATGACATTACAGACACATAACACCACTAGGAGAATGTTTTTCAGATACTAATAGTTTTTCACAGGTTTAACAATGTTACTATCATTAGTACAAAATCTTGTTATGTAATCCTTTTTCCATATTTAAAACAAAATAACTACAGCTGTTACTTCCTGTTTGTAACCAAAATTTGACATTGGTTTTATTTAGGTCTACTGCATAGTTTTATACATGGTTTCATAGCATAATAGTTTCGAACAGCACAGCAAATTTTTTACTTAAGACTGCTTTCACTGACAGCTGGAAAACCATCTGTGCAGATAGAAGGAAAAGGTTGTTTTCTTTGCATACACGGGTAAGACAGCATTGTGTGCCTACTGTACTGTTCCACTCTGATGTGTGTGTATCTTTGCATTTTGTTTGGATAGAAGGATATAAAATAGATGCAAATTTATAATGTGGGCATAATTTATCAATTGTTTTAGTTATTATGTTTAACATGATTGTTTGTCCATAATAATTCAAAGTGATGCCTGTTATATAACTGTGATATCAAATAAAATTGTTGTGTTAAAAATAAACTGCAATTGCACATGACAGTGCTGAAATGTGTAACTGATAGCTGTGCCAGATCTAAAATGTGGCAACTGCCCCTTATTACAACCAAAGAGTGTAGCCAGGCATACTCAGTGTACTCACCCAAGTACATTTTTCTAAACATCTATGTTTAGAACCATCTGAACTACTGTCTGTTGGACAGAACTATATAAAACATGCTTACCTGATATGAATGCACTTAAAACAGCCTTTTTTATGATTATAATATGCAATAGCTGAAAAGAATGTTTCTCTTCCCAAAGTGCATAGGGCAACATGTTGAGGGTTGAATATTGTTTTTTAAATGAGATATAGGTGGTTGTTTGCGCAAAAGCATGAGGTTTGAGTACAAAATACACATCTCTGGCTAAAGCCCTTCAATGCAACCAGTTAGCTATAAAATAAAAATTATAACTATATATGTGCAACCATAGGCTTCATGAACATGAGATTCAGTAAATCTTGTTTCATTGTGGTGGCATAAATGAAAACAGTTTTCTTTACTTAAGACTACTTTCATTGACAGCTGGAAAACCATCTCTGCAGATAGAAGAAAAAAGGCTGTTTTCTTTGCATACACTTGGTAAGACAGCATTATGTACCTAACTGTTCTACTGTGTGTATGTGTGTATCTTTGCATTTTGTTTAGATAGGATATAAAATAGATGCAAATTTATAATGTGGGCACAATTTCTCAATTGTTTTAGTTATTATGTTTAATATGTTTGTTCATGTTATATAATTGTGATATCAAATTAAATTGTTGTTAAAATAAACTGCAATTGTCCATGACAATGCTGAAATGTGTAACTGATAGCTGTGTCAGACCTGAAATATGGCAAGCGCTCCTTATTACAGCCCAAGAGTGTAGCCAGGCATACTGAATGTATTCACGCAAGTACATTTTTCCAAACATCTCTCTGAGAATACATGGCTCAAAGAGCACAGAATGTTTAGAATTGTTTGAACTACTGTCTGTTGGGTGGAACTATAGAATACATACTTACCAGATGTGAAGGCACTTAAAATAGCCTTTTTTATGGTTATAATGTACAATAGCTGAAAATAGTGTGTCTCTTCCCAGTGTGCATAACGGCAACATTTTGAGGGGTGATGCATTTCTGGCTACAGATAGATAGCTAGAGATAGAGATATATGTAACCATAGGCTTCACGAACATGAGAGTCAGGAAGTCTTGTTTCACTGAGGGGGGATAAATGAAAACAGTCTTCAAGACTACTTTCATTGACAGCTGGAAAACCATCTGTGCAGATAGATGGAAAAGGTCACTTACACTTAGGAAAGACAGCATTATGCGCCTAGCTGTACTGTTCTGCTGTGTGTAGGTGTGTCAACACATCCCAGATTGTGCCAAAGTACTCCAATGCTACAGAAGTGTGTCAGTGTGTGTGTGTGTGTGTGGGGGGGGGGTCCTTTGCCACCCCCCCCCCCTTAGGCATAGGCTAACTCGGCGGCTGACTAGGGAGCCACTCTAGCAGGGGCGATTTTCCAGTATTTACTTGGTGTAGGTAGACCAGGATGGGGGCACCAGGTGGTGTGGTGGGAGGCACCGTGGAGTCCTTTTGCCTAGGGCACCAGTTGACCTAAGGCTGCTCCTGCCCCCCCCCCCCCCCCATTCACTGAACATGGATTGCATTATAAAATTTAGGGATGCAAGGAAACAAACCCCTTCATTAAGATGGGGGTGTAGAAAGCAATGATCTTTATAAGTCTTCTATTGATAAGATTACTTTTGCTTCTGAGTGTTATAAAAATTAAACTTTATAAAATGGGCTTTGATGACATGATGTTCTTCAGCGGCTCTTAATATTCAGTTTGACATTAATGTCAAAGAACAGGTTATTCTGTAATAAGTGGCTATTTACTGCATAATTCCAAAGCTCTGTATAAAGATATTCAGAAACGTGCTTGCCTTGAATTATATTATCTTTCACAAGGCCTTTAGTTGTCTGGAAAAGCATGGATGTATTGAGCTTTAACTGTTGATGTATGCACCACTGATCTTTGTAGTGGTTAAATCATTAACGGAGCTAAGCATAATGTTTTCGAGGAGTATTTAGATAACTTTCTTCAATGTGCTTTTCCGATTAGAACATACAGTTATGTGTTGCGTGTGACTTTTAGTTCTTGTATATGTGTCTTTCATTTTCTAGTACACTTGCTGACAACATGCACATGCTAGGTAATATGTAAGTGTCACTGTGGTGTTCTCTTACTGAGCATGGCAAAAGAGAACGAATTAACAGTTATGTCTGCGTTTTGGGAAAAAACGGATTACGATTTCATGACTCAATCTGAAGAGGATGATGCAATCCTGTGACTTTCAGTCTATACCAGTTTCCGTGTCTCTGCAAAAAGTTAATTTCTAAGGAAAAGATAATTGTGTAAGCCTGTTCACATTTCTCTCTACATATAAAGAAAATTTGGTTTCTCATTTCAAACATCCTTGCAGAAAGTGGGAGACGTGCTATAATAAAATATTTGGTAAGTTCCAAACTTATGCATCAGTGTACAAAAATACAACGGTGGGCAGAATCGTACTTTTGCTATATTAATGAGGTGTATAAAAGGGCAAACAACCCCGATATTGCACTCCTTCAAACTGCCTACCCAGCAAAGAGCAAATGGTACAGTGGGGGCGGACAGAATGCGAGCAGCAGACACCGTGTGGGCCTTCGTGATTCATGCAGCTGTGGCGTCACAGGTTCAGCCTCCTGCCGCGTGTACTATAAGAACCAGAGAGCGAGAGAGGGAGCTAGAAAAAAAGTTTCATTCACAAAGTGAGAGGTTAAGTAGGAGGGATTGTAATGTTGCATTTGCTTGATCCGTACTAAGGACTGAACAAACGAAGCTCGTTCACTTCTTGTTGTCAAAGGCAGGAATGCAAAAATAAGGAATACTTCTAACCTATTGAAGGGCTGTCCATGTGTGAAAAGGTAAGCCAAACTAGAAGAGAATAAACTTAACTGCACACACAGTCGCGTAGGCTTGAGAACAGAAAGCTGAATGATTTTGCAAGAACACTGGGGTTTCAGCAGCAATGTGCAGTGCTTACTAGGTAGCACTTTTTCCCTTGTCTTACAGAACTCTTGGTCAGTTTTCGAGTGTTTTGTGATCGCAGATAATTATATTCCATAAGGCTGCATCCCTTGCAGGTTGAGAAGACGCACATCCAGCTTAGAGGATTCCTGCTAAATGGTGGCAAGGTTGGAGGAGAGAAAAGTGGGGTATATTAATCTTTGGTGGCATAGCTCTGCTTTTGACTTATCCTGTGAAAGCTAATAAAAGGTTGGATATAGCACGACGTGTCTTCTCCCATAATCATTACGTGAAAGCATGTACAATAATGATTCACAGCTTTACAGGAGTGCATAACAGAGGAATTCATTCGACAGAGAGCCAGAATAGTACAGCACTGTTAACTGTGGCTGACAACATGCACGTATCAAGTCTTCCTACACGGCACGATGCTCTTTGAGGCGTGCATCATCTTTTCGTTGTAAATGATTAATCATTCTGTCCTTAAGATTTTCATTGTTTATGCGTCCTTCCACAATCCTGCCGATCTATTTCTGAGCATGCATTAGGCGCTTGAATGCCTGCCATGTTTTACTAATTGCATGCTAAATTCAGAGTTCCAGTGCACCACAAACTTCAGTAAAACGCGCCCTTTAGTGTCCTTCCCCTCTGTATGTGAGCGTATTGTCCATTGTGTTTTGAATCGGAGCCTTCAAGTGCGTGTACGGGTCTTTTGTTGACGATATAGCTTTTAAAGTTTAGGTCAGCTCTGGTAGCATTCGTTTTGCCTGTGCGTGCATTTTGTTGCCATAGACTGCAGGGGTCATGCTGTTTCTAACATGAGATTAGCACTGCTGTTGAATTAACCAGCAACGATCTCATACTGGAAATTGCAAAAAGACGGTGTGGCATAGGTCTGCATGCGTACATTAAATTCAACGATTCACTGTATATTTGTTTCTATTGCCAGCATCATTGGGGGTGGCATCCGTCTAATTGTCTAAATCGGGGATCTTTTAACACTGTTTTAAAAACGTCAGTTTGGCTCAGTACACTAGTGATTACAAAATTCTTGACAAATATAACAGCAGCCGTGAGGTAAGTTGTGTGTTGCATTTTAGAGGGAAGGGTGGAATTTTCCAGGCTGCATACCAATGCAATATTTAACTTGCTGTTAATTTACTTGTGCGACTGTCGTGAACTAATATTTGCAGATCCTACCTAGTATATATTTTCCTGCTTACGCTCTCCAAATGCCAGTCCTCACTCCTCAGTAAGTGTTGGTGGACCACTGCCCCGGCTTTTCTGCTTTAAAAATGTCAGAAAACTGAGGTCTATTTAGGCTGGACACTAAAATGCTATAAAGTACGCTTACCCGGAATGTAATATTTGTAAATGTATCTTAGAATTTTGAATGGCACCGGTGAAAAATGCCCGAAATAGAGAAACGTGTCAATCAATATGCTCCATTAAGTTTATTTTATTTGTATTCAGTCCTAAAGATATGTGGTAGGCTGACCTGATGTGATTAAGTAAGGCACTAATACTTTTAGCCTCTTGAAAACAATGTGCGATATACCCCAGAATCCTGAATAACCTTAAATAATATTTTGAGTACAATCGTGTTATTTTGAGTTCTGTGCGTGACTTAACTCCCTTTGGGCACTGATTCGTGCTGTGTTCCTGAACAGCACAGATGCTTCCGTGTACTCGTCTTTACTCCTCCTAAGACAGAATGTAATGTACTTTTTTAAAGCTTATTTTCTGTCTTTTTTTGAGGAGAAAGGGATAGATGTTCATCAAAAGCAAGTCCTAACATCATGTGCAAGGCACCTTGCAACAGCCTAGTTATTAAGAAAGGTTGGAGTGTGATTTCATCATAGACCTAAGACTGTAGTAACTGCAGTGGCTTTATGAAAAGCCATGAGCTGCCTGTTACTCATAGACTTAATTATTATAACATAAGGGTGCACTGTACCTTTAAGGGGGTGTGATTGCAAGGTAAGTTGCACCTGTAACACAGGTACAGCTGGAATGGTTACCAAGTAACCAATGGGGAATGAGTGAAGGTGAGGTTGGAATTTCTTGAATATGCCTTTTAATTTTCTTAAAAACAAATGGCAGTGTTTTAGCAGGCTGTATCTGGAAAGTGTAGAACTGAAGTGATAAGCAGTGCTTTTATGTTTTTTTTTCTTTGTTTAGTGGAACATTTGGAAAACTGTAGGACAACAGTTTCTTTTCAGACTAGAATATTAAAGACCGTATCTTTATTAAGCACCGGTGATTAGTTTTAACAGTTTAAGTGTGTGTGTCTGCGTGTGTATACGTGCATACATACAGAGGTGATGCAAGACAGATAAAATCAATACACTGTAGCTTCCACTTTTGAAATGTGACTGTTGCTTCAGTTTTTCGATCATCAATTAATCCTGACATTTGAGTATGCTAACATAACCACCAGAGATTTCCATATTTTTGGTGTGATATCGTTCGTGTCTTTATTGGTTGGTCTGAGACGATAAGCATTTGGTGCAGTTGTCCTTTTTGTCCCGCTTCCATTTTGCGGGAAATGTCTCCGTCCTGAAAGTAATGCTTCTTGCCGCGTATGTTCATAGGTGAATATAATGCTAACTGCCTTGATGGACTGTTTTAAGCCTAGTCAATAATCCAAGGTCAGAATCGAATCCTGTACCTTCTGTCTATGAGATGAAGACCTTAACCATTATATCAGACCCAACCCAATATTCACTTAGTATACAAGTGTTAATGTTCTTTATTAATACTGAATAATGTTTGTGCTATTTCTGACTACCTATGACCCGAGCCGGTTACTTCACATTCTTCTTCCTGTCTTTCTCTATCAATCTGTCTCTCCGCCCTTCTTTTTTTTAGTTACTAAACCAGAATGTAACCAGACTGTTTAAAAATAGAAATTGTTTTTGTTTTCATGTATTCATTGCATGCAGGATATTTATGTACATATTGATTTAACTCCTAGATTAATGCCAGTAACTGTAGTGCATGCTTGCTCAGTGTCACGGCCAATGTTTTTAATTCCTCTCGACATGATCCTAGTTGCATGGACACTGTACAATTTCATGCATGCTACATTCCCAGCTTTGTGCAACTGAAATTCTCAAGTAGTACTTTTCTTTTTTCCTCTTGTGGCAGATGTACTAAAACTCTGAAGTACTAGTTATAGCTGTCAGGACTCCTGCAGTACTGATTGAATGAAGGGGATTTAACTGTTGGACATTGACTTAAATCTGTATTAACTTCTACAGTTGCAGTATAGCTGGTCACATAGGGATCGGCACATTTGATAACATTGCTGCTGTAGTTGTTAAATACCCTTGTACAGGATGCTGGTAGTTGCGGTTACCCAAATTGCTTACAGTTCTAGATACCCCAATTTTTATGTGCGTGCCATATTTGCATGTCGACTAAAGTTGTTGCCTCCCTAGGCAAGCAGGTGTGAATAGTTCCTGTATACTTTGGTTTGATGTTCTTGTCTCTGGTTAAGTTGTCAAAGCTGATGGATGCTATGCTACTATTTATAAGGAGGTTAGTAAAACCCTTTGGTTCTAGATTTACAGACTGGAAAAGTTGCTGAAAAAAATGGGTACTATGATCACAGTTCTTAAAGTGGCCAAGTTAGTGCATAGGCCTTTTTCAGCCACTGTGGTGTAGTATACAAACTCGCCAAACTGGGCATAAACCCCTACATAACTCCCTGGATTGCAAGCTTGGCTCACAGACAGGACCCAGGAAGTCAGGCTTGGTGATACCACCTCGCCTTAGAGGCTGGTCATCAGCTGGGTACCTCAGGGCTCTGTGCTGGGATTGCTCATATTTGGTATCCCATTCTCAGAGGTAAAGGCTTATGTCAAGGCCATTTAGCTGACAAAGTTTGCAGATGACTGCAAATTGGTGACAGTCATAGATTCCCCCCATGACAAAAACTTCTTGTAAGACGGTCTAAGACAAGACAAATGACTAGTACCAAAGTTACTGACTAAAACTCAGTGCCAAGAAATGCATTACAGTTCCTTTTGGGAAAACTGCCACCCAGATTATAAGACACCCCTAAGAGTTGGCCTGATAGGGATCCGGGAACATGTATAGACAGTAATCTTGCATGGGGACAGGGTAGTGAGAAAATCATTCTATGACTCCCAACTGTACCAGTAAGGGCATGGCATCCAGGTCCAATGAAGTCATAATGTTACTTTATTCTTCCTTTGTAAGACAAGTCATTGAGTATAATGCTCCCTTTGGCATGTACCTGACCACACATGTGCAACAGCTGGAACAGCCACAGAGGCTCTCCTTATCAGGAGAATCCATGGCATAAACATGTTGTCCTGTGAATCTTCCTAAAGCCCTATGTCTATACTCTGCTTCCTACAAATTACTGGGAGATCTGTGTCAGGCATATACAGGAAATCCTTGCATCCAGCTCTGGTGGACCTTTTGCACATTCACAAAATAAACAGCATCAGAACTACTAGATCCAAGGATTTAAATTTTGCTTGTGGCGTAAATAAGGCATGTTGATGAGACAGATGTGTCTCAGAGGGTCTCTATGGTCTGGAACAGGCTCCTATCCATGTGAATCAGAGTCCATCCCTAACCCTGTTTAAGCATAACTTTGACCAATGGATGGGAAATTGGAAATGCGCCCCAGGTCGGTCCCCATGTCTCTGGTATATGGCGGTGGACAGTAATTCCCCAAAGTAACACATAACCTCTAGAAACACCCTAACAAACATACTAGAGTCAGAGCAAAGCACCACTATGCTAAATCAGCTGATACCCCCTCTTAATAAACATGTATGATACATAGGAGCACAATTGGTTTGGATCACACAGCTAGACTTATAAAGGCCCTGGTGGTTGTTGCCCAGTATATACCTATGAACCATAAATTGACTCACAAAGGTACTCAGACACACACACACACTAGCCATGAGTAGTCTGTTACCGACTTCATCAGTAAAAGATGCAGTGCACTTTACGGGATTTATGATTGCCAGATCATTTGCATCTGTAACTCAAGTATGCCTGTTCAGCATGTTTTTTGAAATAAGCCACATTGTTCTGGATATGACCCATGCAGATACTGAGTAAAAATGTACACAGTCCACACAGTTGATGACTGGAAGTCAGTAATGAACCATGGGGCTCTGGCGATCTCAGCAATAAGTCATTGTACTACCTAACCAATGAGCCATCATGCTGCTATTTTGTGGTTTTAGTGATTCCTGCATACCTAATGTACTGCAGTACTGTAGATGGTGTTCTTTGGGAAGATGTGTTACCTTTTTTGGTGCATATTGTTCAGGCCAGATTGTTGGATGGTTTGCTATGAGACAGTTGTTTAACTTGTCTTCTGTTAGCTCTCAGATGACTGGTAAATTTACTTCAAACTGCTTATTGATTTATAAAGCTGTCCATGATAATACAGCAACCCCTGTACATCCTCATGTCTGCTCCACTGTATCATTTTGAAATTCCTGGGGAAGGGGGTTCCAAGACTGATATGACAGAGTAGCAACCAATTTTTTTACAACCATGGCCTATAAATCTGCAAATCTTAATTTTGCCCTAATTTTAAGTGCTGCTTTATAAAAGGATGCACAAATGTCTAGACTTAAATTACAATACAGTGTGTTTTTAATTAATGTAAGTGGTAAAAGGTACAACACTTCAGTGAATTAGAAGTGACTAATCATAAACCTCCTTGAACTCCACGGAGCACTCGAGATACAGACGTAGAAGATTTCTGAACCCTTAATATTCTGGAGGGTACATCTAAATGAAGTAAAGCAAGGTGTGAATGTGTATGCATAGACCTGTCTATGAATTTATACGCAAAGCGATTTAAAATGAATTTATTTGTAATAAGATTAAAAAGTTTAATTTCATTATCTGTTGCAATTTGAAGTGTATTGCAACCCATAATGTAACAGTGTCACATGATAGTTTATTGCCTGAGACTAGTTTGTGGCTTGCACATAAATTGGGTGTGTATGATATATGGCTGCTATCAGGCAGCATTCAGAAGTCATGCTGTTTGAATGCATTCTTTAGAGAATATTGCAAACTTGGGTAAAGATTCAAAAATATTTATTTTCTAACTTAAACACTATTTCAAAAGGTGCATGCACCTCACAAGTTAATCTGGTTGGACTTTTTGGAAGCCGTGATGATGCAACAGTATTCATAGATACTGACACTAGTAGACATTTTTATGAGGCGATTAAATGTGAGTTGGATCTTATCAGGCTTGTTAAGAGTCATGTTTTGCACTCCTTTAAAAGTAAAGAAGCACAAGGATTATGCCACAAGTCTCCTAAACATTGCACTTTTTTTTTTTTTTTTATATACAAAGAAGTGTTGCATATTCCAGATCCTGCTTTAATGTGGAGTTTCCTGCTTAAATTTGCTTACACTTGCATGTCTGTCTCAAAGGAAGAGAAGCGACTAAAACAAACATGATATCCAGAGAGAGCTGTGGGTGTCTCATTTAGATTTTCGGAAGTTATTTGACGGTCTCAAACTTATACTAGTGAACACTCTTGGAATTGGCCTTAAAGCTGTAAAATGAATTAGGAGGATGGATTAGAATAAACTGCCAGCAGGCAGTTCATTGGAACATCTATCAGGTAACTAAGGGATCATCAGGCTCTGCTTCTGTAGTTTCTGTTTCAAAACAAAGCATTATTTTAGCTGTGGCCGCAAAGATGTATATCATGGCTGATAATCAGGGTGGAAGGTAGAAAGGCAGCTGTAAGCAAGAATAAAACGTAATGAAAAGTGTGGCAAGTAGTGTTCCATCGGAGTGCGAGCACATGGCAAAAAAAACAAATATACAGTGTTATGGAATAAACCATAAAAGCTGTAGTGGTAACAAATACTAGATAAAGAAGAACGGGACTTGGCAGAAATCCTTTGCAAAGGACTTGATGTCAGTCGTATAATGTGATACTGTGAAAGAGGACAGAGGTAATATAATGTTGGACAACTTGAACGTTTGCCACTGTAGTGAAAGGGAATCCCACTGTAAGTCGTTGGGGAGAGCAAATGTGTAGTACTAAGAAGAGGCGTAGTCGTAGTCAGCAAACCTCTATAGAAAGGCCAAATGTTTCTGGGAGAGTTCACGTTTGCATTTTATTTCAGAAGTCCTATGGCCAGTGGTCAGTGATGAAGTGAATCTTTTGTCTTTTGTTTTTTTAGGAGGGGGATATCCCCCCTTGGAAGGGAAGTGGATGCATGGTACTTTGCTTTTTTCCTGTCAGAGATGGAAGAAGTAGAATGGCACGTAGCTTATAACTGTAAAAGTAAGGAGTCAGAATATTAAAATTGTATGGGGAAATGACAATGTATTATTAATTAATAGCAAGTGAACTTGAATTGCTGCTAATAACATCAGTCAGTGACTACTGCAATGAGATATATAATGCAAGATGGGCTGCAGAGAAGTGGTAGGTAGGAGTCTGATAGCTATAGACGTAGCCTGCCTGACTTTTATTAGTAGGATATTGTGGATTCGATGCATAAAGGGCAAAAAAAAGAGAAAAAAATAGATCAGCTGGAGTTCCAAGGAAGCCCCCTTTGTCTTGGTTTGCTTAGAAATAAACAACCATGTGTGGTAACCTGAGCTAGGAATTTGTAGTGTGGCTAATGAGTTCCACCCTGCAGTTGCGGGTTTGATTCCCCTTGCTCTCTGGTTGCTGTGCAGCTGTGAGCAAGTTAATTCACCAGACTGTGTGCTTAAGTTCTCTTTGAAAAGGAGCTCTTGTCTAGTGGGCTTACCTAGTTAACAACAAATACAGTAAACAAAAACTTGCCCTTGTCAGTGGTGCTGGCTACAGCTATTGAGGATGGTGCAAAGGGCATCCTGCAGCTGTGTTAAACAAGATGGCAAAGGAGGAAATCCAGCAGATTATGTGGGTTTTGTACCACCTGGGGGATTTGTCAGAAAATGTGAATCTAACATTTATATTTATTTATTTGTTTTTGACAGAGCAGTGATCCCATTAATACCTATTTTGCTTTCATCCTGGGGTAGATATAGTAGATCCGTGACATTATATGCAGAGTGAATGGTGAAATGCAGTATGTGCATACATTATATACAGAGGGTATAAAGGCAATAGATTGATTACCTTATGTAAAGTGTGGCTGACTAAACACAACATATACATGAGTTGTATACAGAGTGGAAATCACATACTGAAAGAATCCCAATCAAAAGTAGTCAGACCAAGGTATGTAGAAGGAAGACAAGTAGGAAGACGTTAAGGGTGTCCAGAGAGGTAGCAGTTCTGTTTTCCTAGAGGCTTGAAATGTGCTTGTATTTCTGATCAAAATATATGGGGTAAGAGGAATGATCTTTAAGAAAAGAAGGGAGGTATCCCCACAGTATGAAGCTAGGGACTGAGAGGCAAGTACAAAGTCAGCACATTGTTTCATAGGTAGCCAGTATTTTAATGGTTTTACAGTTGCGGTCATATCTTTTCACCTTTATTGAATTTTCACTTTTGACATAGGCGAATTTACAGTTATTTAAAAGTAATTAAACTGTATCAACAAGTTCACGTTTACAAACATTGTACTTCACATATATTGCTATATATTATACGACCTGAGCAACATTACATAACTTAATCGGTTCCTGACCTTTTTTTTTTTAACAAGAAACATCTTTATTACGACATAGGCAGTCATACAGGAGGAGAAAGTGGTGAGTGTGCATCATCATTGACATCAGTCTGTGTTGTAAACAGGAAGGTGTGATGTCAACAGAGAATGGCTGAGATGTCAGAGTATCGCGGTCAAGATAAAGTTGGGAGGGTGGATGAAAAAGGGGCCTGTCCCTATTGCTGAAAGCTTCTTTTCTTACTGTGTAACTTCAGGGTCAAAAGAATTATGTACTCCCATCTTTATGAGATGAGCAGACAAAATCGTCGGTACATGTCAGATAAGCTTCAGAACCAAATTCTAAATGACTGCAGTGTTTGCTTCAGTTTCATCATTAGCATTAGTGTCGCAGCTGAACATCTGTGTTTGGTCTCTGTATCTTGAGCATTATAGAGCAGTTTAAAAAGACTGACACTTGACATTCACAGTAGGAATACAGGGTGTCCAAAAGTGTATTTGTATTCGGCCATATTTGTTGTTGGATATCCTGGAGGGGGGGGGGGGGTAGAAATGATGATAAGAAGAACCAATGCTGTAGTTTTCATCACAACAACCAATACAGAAGAGTAACCTGTCCCTTGGCAGCAGTGATTATGCAAGTACACAACTGGTGCACTAAACACATTTTAGAAACTGGGCACAGAGCTGTTCTTGAGAGCTCAAAATATACATGATCACAGAACAGTGGGATTTTGGAATCTGCCCTTAATCCCATTGGTGTTCTGTGTCACAGTTGGTATATATAATTGGAAGGAGGTGGTGAGGATGCAGCAATATATATATATATATATATATATATATATATATATATATATATATATATATATTCCAGCTTTAGATTCGATCTAAAAAAATGCTCTTTTTGCATTTCCTTGTGTAATGGTTATATACGGAGATTGTATATACATGTACCTAGACAGTTTTTAAAATGGATGAGCACAGTGGCGTGTGTGGAGTGTTTATGATAGACGGCTGTTAAGTTCAGTAACCCTATAAACAGCTGTTCCTGTGTAGTTGCAAGTAAAGCTAGGAAGCAGCAGTGGTTTAAAACGTTTTTTACAAATGGCAAAGCTTGGTAGTTTGTGAGTGACTTCATATATGCACAGAGACATTGAGGGCATGGAAGGGTAACATACCATTGTTGGTAAGGGATCGCTATCTGATATCTCCTGTGAATCAGATTAACTGTTCTGTTGGGATTATCTTGTTATAGAAAGCTGTCAGATTAAATGAATTGCTCTCTTAGGTCATAATACATTTCAGAATCTAGCAGATTAAAGGATAAGGAAGCCCCTTCTCAGTAAAAAGGTTTGGCACACTCATTACTGACCATTAAAGTAATGGGGTTAAATTTTAACATTTATACTTTCAGACTATTTAGTATGTAGAGTATTGTCAGTGTAGAAATGAACAAGTGACTAAGATATGTATAGTTCACTACAAACTTCTAGGAAGCCGCATTTATGTGCTTTATTTTTCCCAGCAACAAGCTTAGAACAGACAGTTGTCAACAAAATACCATCTCTCACTCTATCCTCCTCCCCCAACTCTCCGAACTATCTCTCCAATCACTTCATTGGCTCATAAACCTATCTCTCCAACAGAGAGCATGCTATTAAATGGCAGAATTCCATTTCCCATTACCTTCACAACCCTACAGGTGTACCCCAAGGCTCAATTTTAGGCCCTCTTCTGTTTTAACACTTTTATTGAAATTCTCCACCAAGCTATCCTGCATGGCTCCTTAGTCCAGTATGCAGACAACTCTGTGTTCAGCTGCCAATACAAACATGTTGCAGCAAACCACTCAAGCTGCATTTTCCACTATGGAAACTTGGCTTCCCAAAAATCACCTTTCTTTAAATCCCAAAACAACTAACTTATGATCTTTACTCCCAAGAGAAATACACCTATCAACAGAGCTGACCTCACCTCAATATATTCTCTTTTAACTCTACCAAAATTAAGCTAGTAACCCACACTAAATTTGTTAGGAGAAATAATCAATGAAAACCTTAAATTTGATCTGCACATCCAAAATAATATAAGTAAGACCCACAAAAAAACGGGGTTACTCTGACACAATATGTTCCTCTCCCTCTCGACTAAACAAGTGTTGGCACTGTCTTACCTGTTACCCTCACTAACCTACATCGTACCTTTACTAACCAGCCTATAGTCTTTCTTGAAAACAAAACTATAAACATGCTATAATAAGTAGCTAAATTTGCTACAAATGGTCACCATTCTACTCATCACTGCATTGTTTTAAAAAAATTACAATGGCTTGTTTTCCCCCACTGTCTATTACTCCTTCCGTTCACAACTACACATATTTATTCATAAACCACAAGCCTGCCCTGCCCTTAGCTCCATACTCAAGCTTTACAACACCATTAAGCCCCTGCGATCTGAGTACCAACACTTCAAATTCATGAACCCAAATTACCTGCAGGCCAGTTATTATACTCTTGGAACATTGCCAGAATATGGAGTAACCTACCTACATTTATCCACATACAACAAAGCCCTTCTAACTTCAAAACTGCACCATACAATCATCTCCTTTCCAACTGGACATGTAACAGTTTTCCCTCCTGTGTCATAACTTAATTCTACCATCCAAATCTAAATCTGTTTTTATCTAGTTCCTGCTCCAACTTTTTGTTTTCTTGATAATTCCTAACGAACCTTTAACTACTTAATTCCTTCTCTAGCTTTCTCTTACCACTTTCTCCCCTTCTCTCCCTCCTTCCAATTTCCTTCTACTTCATTCTTCTTCCTGCTCTTTCTCTACTGACCATCCTACTTTCGTTTCCATCTCCCATTCTCACTTTATACTCTTCTCCTTCCTTCTCCCCTATATTTCACAAAGTATTCCTTTTATTGTTAGTTTGGGTCCCTATTAAATAAACGAAAAGCCAAACTGTCAAATGGCCAAATATCCAAAAAGGCCATTTTTCTAAATGAGTATTGTGGGGGGGCTGTGCCCCCCACCCCCTGCTAATTATATATACTAACTCCGAGATCGCACTACAGTAAGGAAAGGGCAAATTTTCTAGTCTTCACTGTACCGCAATCCTACAATAGCGATATCGAGGGACGGCCTTTTCGGATATTTGGCTGTTCGACATTTTGACTTTTCATTTATTTAATAGGGACCCATTCCTTGGTGCTCATAACTGTATAACACTGAACTGTTTTGTTTTCCCTACTATTGTGGCATGTTATTATTGTCTGTACTATGAACATGTTTAATTTTGCTGTTAGTGTAATGTTATATCAGCTTTATATGTTAAGTTTTTGGTAATTTTTTTAATGCAATTTTCTTGACCTTGTTTGAAAAAAATTTTTTTTTTTTTTTTTTTTGAAACGTACTTTGTAAGTTTTTCCCCGAACCTTTACTTAAAATGGGTTTACTTTGGCACCTTGGACTTTCTTGGTAAATAAATGCTAATAAATAAATGAATAAAATGATGAAGAATGGGAGTGTTTAGGTGGTATGTGTTACTAGTGCGTAAAATCTGATTGATATTGGTAATGGGGAATTGGGGATCGTGGAACTACTCACACAGCTGTAACTCTACTGTCATGCATTACCCCCATCTCATCTGTAAGTCACTGGAGTAAGTGTTTTCCTGCTGTCATACATCTCCAGAAACAAGTCTTGCTAATATAGTATTGGACCTGAAGGGGGCAGCAGCTTTCTTGCTTCTGTAATTAAATGGTTTTGTCCCCTTGAGAACAGATTATGTAAATGCTGAGACTCTTGAGACTAGTGTGTATGCTTGTGTATATGAATGTGTTTTTATGCACAGTAGTTGAATGGAAAGTGGTCAGTGCATGGAATGTTGCTCACAATCCTGCAAAAGGCTGGAACAGGAGGCACATCCAAATCTTCTCATGGTCACTACATTGAGGTTCATAGTATTTCGATTGACGGTCTGAGCTGAACACAGTCTAGCAGACTCAAGTGTGTGTGTGTGTGTGTGTGAGATGGTGTGCCGAAGGTTTGTGTTTAATACAGAAAAAAATTAAGCCTCATTGCAGTGGAGTATTTAATTCTGCACTTTTTCATGCAGCTGCTGTATAAACATGCCCCTCAACTGCCCCCTGTTTTGCCTCTTGTTTTGGTGTGCTCCTGGTAAAATGTGTTGTTTTCTTGCAAATAATCGAGGACGGTGATCACTGATGTAAATGACAGGTATTTAGATTTCATAACCTTCACAAAATGCACGTTTATGCAAAACCTTTTATTTTATTACAGCAACTTTAAGAATAATATTTTAAAAAACATTCTCTAATTTTGGGCCACTATTTCCCCATTATTTATTAATTTAACATTTATTGACTGTTAGAGTCCAACTAGGATAAAGCGTATTTTCAGCGGTGGCCAGGGGAAAAATGCTCAAGATGCATGTCTTTGGAATGTGGGGAGAAACCAGAGCACCCAGAGGAAACCCATGCAAATGCAGGGAGGTGGACATGTAGACTAGACTCCGCACAGAATCAAAGAATTCCCCAGCCAAGAATCAAAACGGAGAACCTCTTACTGTGAGGTGACAACATAAACCACTGCAACACTGCACCGCCCATATTTATAGCTTTGTCTTAGATTCTTGCACTATACAAACACAAGTCCTGTTGCAGTACTGGTCCTTGGTACTGTTTAACTCTGCACTCTTTACTGGTATTTCTGATCTTGTCATCGGAGAGGGGTGAAAGTTAGCACATATAGACCTCTGTAAGCAGGCTTTTTTTTCAAGCTGTTACATTCCTGCCTTTGGCTGAGGAAATGTGGCTGCCAAAAAATACAGCTTTAAAATGTTTATAATACTTCTGGAATTATTCTGAGATTCTTAATCTTGCCAGTGTCCCAAGTATTGCATTTGCATTGCTTGGATTACACCCTGCAGTTCATGTTTCACATCTGTATCTAAAGTTCAGTTTCAGGAATCGGCTCCACCAATGGCAGCTTCAGTGCATAGTTCCAGGAGAAAAGGAACTGTCCTGGATTAAAGGGTCAGTGAGATGGGAAGTAACTTGAGTCTGTGTGCTGTAGTGTTGGACATTCATTGCCTTTGTGTTTATTATGTCTCCTGATGGTTACCCTGCAGCCTGTATGTATATAGTTTCCTTTTCCTCGATGCACCACTGCATTCAGAGATTTAGTCTGTTGAAGGAAATTCTCACAGGGATCCTGTAGAGTCCATAAATGCATAGATAACTGCAGCGGTTATGTTACATCATTTCACAAGGTTGTTGTCCAAGAACAGCTTGTAAATATGATCAGTGCAAGCATTTTGTATTAATCTGAGTTTGTTTGCTTGAAGGCTACCCTTGTATAATTGTATAATTTTCATTAGAGATCCATTTTGTGTGTGTTTAAATCACTGGCCAAGGGGTAAGCCTTTGTTAGGAATCTGTTCTACTTTTACAATAGGAATTATTGAAGCTTCCACTATCTTATTGGTTTTATGAGCTTCAACCTTGAATGTTTTAAGTCTGTGATTGTGTTCTCTGTCAACCCTTTGCTTTTAGCAGAAATCTCCAAGAAGCTGCAGTCACTCTTTTTTGTATTGATGTGTATGGTGAGAACTTGGGCATGGGCTCGGGTCCATCTCCCTTTCTCTCAGACAGATAGGGCTCATAAAGTGGATTTAGATGTCACATTGTGGTATTCAATAAAGAGATGAACAGGTATCCTCCGGGACATCCCTGCTTCTTTGCCCTGTGCCCATTGCTTGCTGGGATAGCTCTTTGCTCCTTCACAGCTCTAAAGTGGGGTAGAGCAGCTACTGTGAATAGACAAATGGATATGCCAGGTGTAGACAGAAGCTACTGTTTAACGGGAGTCAGGCTTCCAGCCAGGGTGGATGGAACAGTGCCCAAAGTCTTTAGGTGAAAAATGGCTGTGAAAGCTCATGGAATGTTGTGTACAGACATCGCAGGTACATGCATTACAAGTTACAATATAGCAATGGTCATGCAAAATGCATTACAAGTTGTGGTATGCTCTAGTCATGTGACATTAAGGACAACATTAGACATATGTAGGGCTGCCAAGTTAAAATACATTGGTACTATGGAGGCTGCAGATTCATTACTTATTGAAGTTTGCAAGTTACATCTAACAGTACTAGATACATGAACAAGTTCTACATTTACCCTGAGGAAACCCTGATGTTACTTTTTGGGGTCTCAGATTACTGAAACTTCTTGCTGTGCTCATTCTCAACCCCCCCCATTCCCCCCGCAAGACCTGTAGCATCCATTTCTACACAGTAAAAAAGTAGAAAAAATAAAAACTGACAACTCACAGGAACATATAGTATATGATAATGATGATATAAAAAGACAATGGATGGCATAAATAAGTCGGGGGGGGGGGTGGCTTGGTAGTTCAGCAGCTCTTGCTTAGGTGTGCAATTTCCATTCTGCCAGAAATCTTGGGGTTGTAAGTTCTAAAAAAGCCGTGCGAATATTTTTCTGAATGTGTTGGTGAAATACAGACACTGTGTTTATCATCTGAAACTAGTATGATCTGATGTATTAATTTTGTTCTCTTCAGGAGAAGTGAAGTTGAATTCATTAAACTCTATAAATGAAGAAGACAACTTGTGAAAATAGATTAGAAGAAAAGGCACCTTCTCTGAATATGTTTTGTTATACCAGTTCAGTCGTAAGCTAAACCCAGCAATTCAAGGTGTACAGGCATAATGGTGTTAGAAAAACAGAATCTAAACTGAAACAAAATTAAACCAGGTACTGACTACAGGAAGTCCTAATTGCAGGTTATCTGAAAGGCCGCAAAGGTGTGGAACCCTGATTATTAAGCAGCAGAGATTGCATCATTCTATCACATATGAATGCATACTTTAACAAACCAAGCAGCAGATCATTACCGTCCTTAGGTAGCAGACGTGCAGTCTGCATGATCAGATCATTACCGTCCTTATGTAGCAAACATGCAGTCTGCATGATCAGATCATTAATGTCCTTGTGTAGCAAACATGCAGTCTGCATGATCAGATCATTCGTGTCCTTATGTAGCAGACACGCAGTCTGCATGATCAGATTATTAATGTCCTTATATAGCAGACATGCAGTCTGCATGATCAGATAGTCACCGTCCTTACGTAGCAAACATGCAGTCTGCATGATCAGATCATTAATGTCCTTATGTAGCAGACATGCAGTCTGCATGATCAGATCATTCGTGTCCTTATGTAGCAGACACGCAGTCTGCATGATCAGATTATTAATGTCCTTATATAGCAGACACGCAGTCTGCATGATCAGATCATTAATGTCTTTATGTAGCAGACATGCAGTCTGCATGATCAGATCATTAATGTCCTTGTGTAGCAAACATGCAGTCTGCATGATCAGATCATCCGTGTCCTTATGTAGCAGACATGCAGTCTGCATGATCAGATCATCCGTGTCCTTATATAGCAGACACGCAGTCTGCATGATCAGATCATCCGTGTCCTTATATAGCAGACATGCAGTCTGCATGATCAGATAGTCACCGTCCTTACGTAGCAAACATGCAGTCTGCATGATCAGATCATTAATGTCCTTATGTAGCAGACATGCAGTCTGCATGATCAAATCATTACCATCCTTATATAGCAGACACGCAGTCTGCATGATCAGATCATCCGTGTCCTTATATAGCAGACATGCAGTCTGCATGATCAGATAGTCACCGTCCTTACGTAGCAAACATGCAGTCTGCATGATCAGATCATTACCGTCCTTATGTAGCAAACACGCAGTCTGCATGATCAGATCATTACCGTCCTTGTGTAGCAAACATGCAGTCTGCATGATCAGATCATTACCATCCTTATGTAGCAGACATGCAGTCTGCATGATCAGATAGTCACCATCCTTATGTAGCAGACACGCAGTCTGCATGATCAGATCATTACCGTCCTTATGTAGCAGACATGCAGTCTGCATGATCAGATAGTCACCATCCTTATGTAGCAGACACGCAGTCTGCATGATCAGATCATTACCGTCCTTATGTAGCAGACATGCAGTCTGCATGATCAGATAGTCACCATCCTTATGTAGCAAACATGCAGTCTGCATGATCAGATCATTAATGTCCTTATGTAGCAGACATGCAGTCTGCATGATCAGATAGTCACCATCCTTATGTAGCAAACATGCAGTCTGCATGATCAGATCATTAATGTCCTTATGTAGCAGACATGCAGTCTGCATGATCAGATAGTCACCATCCTTATGTAGCAGACACGCAGTCTGCATGATCAGATCATTACTGTCGAGTCTCATGCAGCAAATGCCTTCCAGGGGTTGTAGCTTGAATGACTCTACTCTCCTTGCATTAGTATTAACTGCTCCAACTCCTGCTCTGATTGTGGGGCCCAGTAGTCTTGAAAGGGTTGCAGTGCTAATTATTGAAGCTGCCCCACATAAGCATGTATCCTGCTCTGCTGCTCTTGCATCATTATTATTGTGGCTACTTTCTCTCCCTGCATGGCATCTAATGTTTTCTTTTAATCCTTTCTGCCCTGTTTTTCCTTCAGCTTCTGGATCTGGAACTGTAGGTCCAAGCCCTTATGGAAGTCATATAGGGAACAAGGTATTATAACATGACTAAATACCCTTGGACCAGGACCAGACACACTACTGTTGGAGTTATGACATGTGCCAGTTGTGGTATAACTCAAATCACTTTCTTTAAAATACAAGTAGTTTGTGCTTGACGAGTTCTATATTGACAATCTTTTAAAGTAGATGTCACAGGTTTAGCAGTGACGTTTACCATATTTCTAGAGGCACCATCTTCAAATAGTTTTGACAGAAATTTAACATATAGTTTTCACTGCAAAATATTAGCAGTGCTGTCCACTCACTGTATGTAGCATCCCTATTGACATTTACTGGAGATGATAGAAGAAGCCAGATGGGGATAAAAGTTTCACTGTAAAAAGCTCCGCCGTGATCTCAGAATGAAAGAAAGACTCTGTTATGAAATGGTTAGCTACCACTTTAATTACACTTGCATCAAGGTAAAGTTCTGTACTGTGCCATTCCCTGCTTTGCAGCATATATGAACAATATTCATTTGATGGCTGGCACTCTAGTGTTTTTATGTTGTCCAGGCAAATAATCCATCTTGTATATTTTTCAGTGAACTGTCACCTGGAAAGGATGACCTATCCATTCAGTAGGGGAAATTGGCAGTCACAAAGGCCAAGCTGTTCGACTTGTGCAATAAGTTGAATAATACATTAGTAAAACCTGGGCACACAGTACCTTGTACGCAAGTACCTGGTAAGTAGGGGCATGTTTTAGACATAGAAGTTACAGTTGGAACTGTGTGATCTTTTTCTAAGCAAGTCTCTTCACCCTTTTCTCATTTAGTAAAAAGTGTCCAGTCCATTGCATTTGTACTTGTAGTGAAGGACTGATCTTCCCTTGTGCCCGAAAAGAAAACACACAATCTGTGTCTCCTTGGCTGTGTTTAGGCTGCAGTAAGAATAGCTTGTCCATGATGTAAAGATGACGTTATTTTCTTAGATGATGTACTGGTGAAATAAGGAGTAAGTTAGTTTTAACTAGAAACTAAATCTGAAAGAAAATGAATATGCAATCACTGAACTCTACGTTCCCTCATAAAAAAAGAACTCTTTAAAAAAAAAAAGTAGGCAGTCTTAGATTTATGTGGGGAAATCTCTGGAGAAAGGGTAAGCAGATAGTATGCTGCAGGAAAAGCTCCAGAAACACAATAAAGTGTACAGGGCACAGATGACTTTGCCATTTGGCATGGCTGCCTTTTATAATCCCAAACCATTTGTCTTGCACATTCTGTGTTGCTTCCCATTTAGACAGCAAAATAGAAACCATAAAAGGTACACTGAATTGTTTGGAAACTTTCTGTCTAGCTACACATCTTAAGTTAGCTACAAGATGCGTCTCCCCTGCATAGATGGATTCCCTTAGCAGGAGTGGGGGGTAGACAGAGAGGGAATGTAGTCTGGTTTGGTGGTGCAGTGCACTTGGAATTCAATAGTGCAAAAAAAAAAAAATCATATCTCAAAGTGGAGCACACATTCCAAAAGGTCTGATCATTGTAGTTCCTCCCTCCCCCTTTATTTATTTATTTTATATATATATATCCTGTCCATCATCAACAGATGTTCCTCTCTTAGAACTATCTGTTCTGCAACCCCCCCCCCCTCCACTGCATATGCAAGTACCAAATAAGAGCCAGGATCGTGGTTGTGGAGTGTTAGCTTTTGACGTTGTCTGCTGTTTGTGCCTGGAGCACTGTTCAAAGGTGCATGCCCATTTGTACATATAGTACAATGACTTCCAACAACTAAAGAAATATACTGCTTGACTGGGCTAGTGTTCTACCTCTTCCCTTCTCTCTCTCTCTCGCTCTCTCTCTCTGTCTTTTTCTGTTTGTCTTCTGTCTTACCCACACTCTGGCAGTGGATAGTGTGCATGATGAAACTGGGGGTGACCTACCTGGTAGATAGTCTTAAACTTAGAGGGTTGCTGGTAGAAAATGGTTACCTTGACTTCTTCACATTAGAGTTAAATAGCAGAGTTACCTTAAGGAAGGAGATATGTAATGTTTTTAGAAGTAATATGGCCTTTCTGTTATCTGTAGCTGTAGTAGAACTGATCTCTGGTTGGGGTTTGGGTGGTTGGAACTGCGTTTTCTTTCTCACATGAGTGTTTGCTGATTACCAATTTAAATACCACCTTGGTTCTCCCCTGAAAAAAAGGCTACTAGCTTAGTGGGATGAACACAGTCAACAGAAGGATAATGTTAAATACTAACCACTAGCTTGGTAGTTCAGTAACATTTTTGTAAACTACAAAGTTTTTCTGCTATCTCCCTAAAAGCTAGCTTTAATTAAATAATAAATAGGCAGAGCAGGTAAACATATCACATAATTTTCTCGTCCTACGTGTTCTGCTGTTAAAGTGTTGGCACGTTCACCTGGTCAAATGAAAGCCATGGGACCGAGAAAAAAACAGTAGGTTGTAAACATAGCAGCTTTCCAGGGCACCTTATGGAAAGCAAGAACTCACCTGCTGAAGTTATTTGTTTGGTAAGTGTAATAAGCCTTCTCAGATCCTGTTTTAGCTCCAGCCAAAATGGTGGATAAATTCATTAACCCTATGTAGAAATTTTTTGTTTGGCTAATAAACCACTGTGTTTTTAGATAGAGGAGGAAATTGGGAGTATCCACAGAAAACCCACAAAAATACAGGTAAAAGAGAATCTCCAGAGGTCAGGACTGAACCTATGACCTAGAGATAGAAAACACAAAATTTTATCCCTCTTACTCAGTGAAGGACTTGCACACTCACTACTTTTTTGTGCTTGTTCAAATGGCAGAAATGGAATGTGTGTGTTGCTGTTTTGTTATTGCTGTCTTTACAGACACTTGTATAAATGCCTGTCGCCTTCTAATATATACATCTGAGTTTGCTGCTGCTTAAGTGAAGCTGATTCCTTGGTTCAGCTGAGCCAAAGGTTGGTAGACAGTCCAGCACAGCTTTGTAGCTGTTAAGGAACTAAGTAAGCAAGAAGTTTTAACAAGTGCCTACACTCGCAGTTGTGCAGGTTTATAATCTCCTTGTCTTCAGGGCCTGTTGACATTTAGCATCTGACCACAAAAGTGAATCAGGTTTAGAAAGGGAGCAGCAGTTAGAAACTATGGGGAAGTGACATCATATCCCATCCTAAAAGGAAGAAGGCAACAGGGCAGGGCAGGAGTGGATGACTTGGGTGGTAGCAGTGTGCCTCTCCTCCTGCCCAACTTGCTCCTTTGTTCCTTCAGTGACATGTGCACTTTAAAGGTTATGCATAACTAGGTTACATTCTTAAAGGTACAGCTCAAGACACGTGCTAAGCAGCCTTTTTTTCACATACATAACACTGAAGCTGCAGAATCTGCATTCTTGTCTTTGTGAGTAAACCATTAATGGTAAGGCACCAGAATATTTCTGGCATGGATGCTTGGGCACGTATACTATAATGTCTGAGAAATGGTTGCAGAGAGCCAGAGTTCATAGCATTGTATGTACGTTCTGAATGGTTATAAGGTATATTGCTTGTTTCTGCCAGGTAGCCTAAATTTTAGCCGAGATGTTGCTGTACCTGAGCGGGAATAAAATAAACTGAATGCTTCTACTTTTCTAAAATTCCTGCTTGGTTCATGTTTGTATTTTTTTTTTTTTTCTTCCCAAAGCAAAGTATTTTTCTGTAGCAAGCTATGTTTTTCCTTGAATATTGTAACTTGCAGTATAGAATAAGAAGTGAATACAGTAGACCCTTTCTTATCCGATCTGGCTGGGACCAGAGCTTAGGCTGGATAAACAAATGGCTGGTTAATCAGAAAAAGCATACAAAATAGAATTTTATAGGTTATAAATCAGCTAGAATAACAAGATTTCTGTTGGCATGCATTTTTTTCTAATGAATATTGCTGTATCTTTCGGCTTTTCCCAGTTAGGGGTCGCCACAGCGGAACTCCAGTCCGCTAATGATTGGTAGTTGATTTTTATGTGCCGAGTTACCAGCCCTGATGCACAACCTTCAACGAAGATATGCCCATTCATGCATGTCTCCATGCAGAAGATGCTCTAGCTGAGAATCGAACCGGACAGCGTCTTACTGTGAGGTGACAATGCTACCACAGCACCACTACCGCGAGTATATATTTTTTTTCTAATGAATATGAAGTCTAAAACTCAAATGTCTGTCATTATTTAGCCCAGGGGAGGCGGAAGTGTTGTTCTTCTCTGTCTTTTGCTAGGGCTACTGCAGAAATGTGATGGCCGGCTAAAGAGGAGGCCGGATAAGAGGGAGTCTACTGTATTGACGAGTCTCCTTTTTCTTATTTCTGTATATCTGTTTAGAGCGGAGTATGCTCCAGTTATATAATTTTCAAAATCTACCCTGCAGGTGGTTTATCTTAAAAGTTACGCCCATATGTCTGCAACTGCCAAGCCAGCATTCTTTCACTTGAGAGGCAAATCTTGCTTGTTAGTCGTGCTAGAGGGGATATAGTTGCATGGGCTTGGATGTGGTAAGTGCAAAGGCCAGCACCAGAGCTGTGAAGGTAACAGGTTGCTACACATGCCACCCAATGACAGTAATGCTAACTGTATCCCATAGTAAAATTTCCTGCTGGCTTTGCTTATCTCCAGGTCATGTCTCTGGAGTTCTGTCCAACCATTGGCCATGCCAGAACTTCAGGCAGTTGGACCTGCATGATTTTATCCCTTTCCTGTAATGTATCCTCACCTTGCTTCAGTGTAAAACCTCTTCTCCCCTTATTTGCTGTTTCTGCTTGCATCCCAGACTGCCGCTGCCGTACACTTATTAAAAAAACAAGAAGCATAGACATTCCCACATTTTAGCCATCTTGTTTGTTTCTATATGCTGGTTACACAGCAGAGTCCAACTCAACCCTTGTCTTTCAGCTAATCATCCTTTCAGTATTGCTAATACTAGTAATATGAGAATCCTGTTAATACATCTTAATATCAGGAACTTCTACAAAAAAAAAAACTGATATGTATCCATCTGAGATGTGATTAATGCCTTTCTCCTTTGTATCCATTCCAAATGACTGCCTTCATCTGCTTGATAGAGATGGATATGGAGATTTGTTTGTGCAAGAAAAAGTATTTTGGAACACCACCATCTACCTTCCCATATCATTTATCGCATGGTAACCTGATTCTATTTGTATTGACTGTATAAAGGTTTTTCTCTGCACACAACAGTCCGAGATGGTTCTTGATATTCAGACTGCTTCCTTTCTTAATTTATGTAGAAGATCTCACTCAAGTCTTCATTACGTTTATGAGTACTGATATAGCACTATTTTCATGCAGTATATATAGTTTATCCTATTTGTGTTGTCTGGGACATCCAGATGTGCAGTGCCCATTTTTCTGTGAAGATTAGCATGAAAGTAATTCTAGCCATAGAAAAATAGTAAGTTGTGTGCACAGGCAAGTACACAAAAGCAGAAAACTGACTTTACTCATAGCTGCGATGATTTGTAGCCAAACATATAGTTAGACTGTTTTGGAACCTTTCTTTAGATCCCATATCAGAATGTTTAGTGTGTGTTTGTAGTATCCGTTTAATAATTTGACCTCAAAACATGACTTATTCAGGCCACAAACTCATCCAAAACTTTTGCATTGCTTTTTTGTTCAAACCCCAGAATTAGAACTTAGTCATTTTCTGTTTGTAAAAAGAGGGGAAAATGTGCATTTATTGCCTCTATTTAGGTAATGCGGTTATCACTAGACCTGTGGCAGTCATAAATGAGTGTTAAGAGTACATTCAGTTGAGAGAGGTGGTGACAGTTGATGCAACTCCAACCTTATGTACAAAAAAATGGGGAAATCGAGGCTGATGAAGACAAAGTCTATGATGTGTGTGATCTTAACTAAAATATGCGCAGCAAATGTAACTAAAGAGACCGGTCTAGTCATCACCCAGGGGTCTGTTTCCCCTCCTACACAAATACACACACACAATGATCTGCCCTTCCCACCCTGTCTGGGTGGGTTGCTTTGTAGCACATTCTCATTGGTTGCTGCTCAATTGTAGCACATTCTCATTGGTTACTGCTCAGTTGTCACATGTGTAAATAAACTGTCTTATTTGCTGAGCCTTAGTGAAAGGTATGTACCAACAGCACTTGATTTTCTTCATATTCTGAGATCACCACAAAATACTACCAAATTGTCTTCGACTCTGCCACAGGTCTCAAAATCGGCGCATCCCTAATATCAACTGCCGTTCTTTCATTCTTTCTTTTTTTTTCTTTCTTTAGTTATTTATTTAGTGGGTTAGCCGGACCATTAGAACCCCTTTTAAATCACAGTCATGCTTACATTTCAATCACACCATGTTGTATAATTGTAAAATAACAATGCAGAAACAACCTGGTCATGTGGAAAACATTTGATATCAGTCTGCTAAATATAATTAGGTAGCAAATGTAAACAGATTGCAGCACAGAGGGGATTACACAAAAAAGGCTGCTTGCAGAATAATAATAAAACAACTTACAACAAATCAGTGGAACTGTTTATTTATTTATTTTATTTATTTTACATTTGTTGACCGGGCTAGTCTGGCTGGATACATGTCCATTTTCAGCAGAGGCCCGAGGAGAAAAGCTCCACTAAATACTAAGTACATTACAAATAATCATTACTGTTAAGAAATAGCAAAAATTGGAAGTCATAACAACACACAGAATGAAAGATAATTTCAAAGAG
Source organism: Protopterus annectens (assembly GCF_019279795.1). Classification (NCBI taxonomy): domain Eukaryota; kingdom Metazoa; phylum Chordata; order Ceratodontiformes; family Protopteridae; genus Protopterus; species Protopterus annectens. Next base: position 1,637,593,738 of record NC_056729.1, read on the forward strand.
AAACAAGTTTACAATAAGCAGTTCATTACATATTAGCAATTATACATAAAATGTACATAGTTAGACTAGAACAGTAAAAGGAGGAGAAATCAGACAGGTAGTGATGAGAAGAGTGAAGGAGAAATAGAGTATGAGAAAAGGTTAGTCAGGTGTACTGCAGGAACAAAGCCAATGATTGAGGTAGTACAGTTTAATTTTCTGTTTGAATTGTGGTAGGGATGTAGTCAAAGTTATGTCACTAGGTAAGAGATTCCAGCTTCTACCTATAGTGTTAGTGAATAGAGAACCACCTGCTGTGTTGTTTACCTTTATTGATTTTGCCATGAGTTTACTAGAGGAGCGAAGTGAGTTAAGATTGTTGTAAGGGATTAGAAGTTGAGAGAGTATTGGGGTGTTGTCAGGTAGGTGTAATATGTTGTGGGCTATAGTGAGTTGAGGAATTTTTAGGTAGTTTTGAAATTCGAGCCAGCCAAGTTGTTTTAGATTTATACAATGGTGGGTCCTAAAGGGGTTACTAGTGGCTGCGAGCTATGTTATTATAGCAAGTTGCAAGTTTGTTAAGATTGTTTTTCTTGAGGTTTGTATAAGTGGAGGAAGCATATAGGAGAGTAGATAGGAGATGAGATTGTGCAATTTTGGTTCTTGTTGCTGGGGTTAGAAAAGGTTTGATACGATATAGGGATCCAATTTTTCTATTAACAACCTTGATGGTGTTGTTAATGTGCTGATCGAAGGAAAGATTATTGTCAATGGTTATTCCTAAAAGTTTAGTAGTTGGATCAGGTGAGATGATAGTGCCATTATTAGAAGAAATGGTAAAGTTTAAAGGGGGGGACCGAGTGGTGGGGGAGAAGAGGAGGAGTTTAGTTTTTTTTGCATTTAGTAGGAGAAGCCGTCTAGAAAACCAAGTTTCTACTGAGTTAAAGGTATTTTGGGTCAATGAGCTCAGTTCAGTAGAGGAAGGTGCCGAGCAGATAAGGGTAGAATCATCTGCATATTGTATGCAGGTTGCTTGTGGGATAGCAGTCTGAAGATCGTTAATAAAGAGGGAGAACAGAAGTGGACCCAGAATGGAGCCCTGGGGAACTCCGATGGAAATGGGCAAGAGAGATGAGATATGGTTTTCCCATATTACTGCTTGTTGTCTGTTGTTAAGATAAGATTTAAACCAATTAGTGGCTAGTTTATCACAAGGGAGAGATTCAAGAATGTTAATTAAGAGAGAGTGGTTGACCATGTCGAAAGCTTTAGAGAGATCAATGAAAAGAGCGGAAGAGAGTATTGTTGTTTCGATTTTTGTTGATAGTATCTACAAAGGATAGAAGGGCAGTGGTGGTAATGTGATGGGGTCTGAAACCATGCTGGCAGTTTGCTATTATGCTGTGAAGAGAGAGATGGTGTACAAGTTGCTGATGAATACATTTTTCCATGATTTTTGCTAGGGGTGAAAGAAGGGCAATAGGTCTAAAGTTGGAAAGGTCAAGGGAGTTACCACCTTTATGCAGTGGGATAATATAGGAGACTTTCCAGATATCAGGATGGTTCCTTCTTGGATAGTTCTGTTGATAAGTAAGGATATAGGATATGCAATTTCTTTGGCAGCTTTCTGAAGGAAAAGAGAAGGGAGCTTGTCAGCAGAAGGGGTACAGGGTTTCAGTTTGTGAATGAGTTTGTAGATGAAAGAGGTAGATATAGGTTTTAGAGAGAAGTTGAAGGAAGAGGTAGTTATGTTAGATGGTATATGAGAGTTGTTAGGGTTCATTTGTTTGGCTAGGGTTTGAATAGTTTCAGAGAAAAAGTTGAAAGCATTAGCAGTCTGGAGAGGGGTTTCTGGGTCAGCATTAAGTGGGGAAGGAGTTTTAGCAGTTCCTGGGGAAAGAAGTCTATTTACTGATGACCAGAACTGTTTAGGGTTGTTAATATGAGTTTCCTGAAGTTTACAGTAGAAGTTTTTCTTGTCAGAGATTATTGATTTTTTCGCTAAATTTCGAAGCTGGCGGAAATTAACTAAATCAGGGTTTTGTTTATTGCATCTCCATTTTGTCCATGCTTTGTTTCTAGCAAGCATGAGTTTTTTAGTATTGGTGGTCAGCCATGGGGCAGATTTGGTCTTTACTCTAATAGAGCGTTCTGGAGCATGTGAATCAAGTATGGATAAGAATGTAGAATTAAAGAATAATACTGCTTCCTCCAGGGGGAGTGATTTTAAGCAATTCCATTTACATGCTCTCAGTTCAGCTTTAAAAAGGTCTATGTTAAAGTGCTTGACAGATCGAATTAGCCTTGTATTTGGGAGGTTAACATATTCTGATTTATGTCTAGTAATGTAGGGTTAGGCAGGTTTAAATCATTGTGAACCTGGAATGCAAGTAGATAATGCATAAAGTAGCACCATACAAATGCGTATGACCCCACAGTATGGAATGCGTTCTCATTTCATGTCAGGAGCTTACCCTCACATGCTTCCTTCCTTTTAAGAATTTGCCAAATTCTTCTGTCTCTCAGTTCTACTTTATCTCTTTGCCTCAACCTTCTGTATACATCTGATAATGTTTTTGCACCAGTTAGCTCCAGACACTCTTAAAACTCTGTAGTATGTTAGTCTTGCTTGTTTCTATATTATTTTAAGCAACATGCTTATATTCTGTGATGCCCTTTATATATTTGTGATGTCCTGCGATCAAAGGTAATGCATTATACTCGGGAATTCTGCTTCTTCTGGCAGAGTAGAGGATTAAGGATGTGAGCCATCAACAAAACTATAGTCCAGCATTTCATTCCCTCTGACTTTTCATTCCCTCAGTCCCCATTTACCTACTGTCTGAGTAAATTACTTGGCAAACATCACTCCTGGCCTGAGTTTGAAAAAGGTCCGTGTGGATAATGCCCCACCCTGGTTAATGAATAAATATACTTATAGCAGTTTTGTCTGTTTAGCCTATTTTTAAAATGCAAAATGTACTTGAGAATATTGCTAAGATTTATTTATGTATTTATTTATTGCATTTGTTTATCGGGAACGTCCACTAGGCCTAGGTGAGCCCATTTTCAGTGTGGAGGCCCAAGGAGAAAAGCTCCACATAAAATTCACATCACAGAAATACAAATATCAAAAATACAAATATCAAAAATGTAGCACTATTTATAGTTTTTTAGCAATTCCATTGCAGTTTTGTGGTAGTCCATCAGTGATATTAACATGTACTTTTGGTCGTATAGATGCCATAGACATTACTGGTTGGGAGGCAGAAAAACCAGTAACATTGTATATAATTATTTGCATGCATTTAAATCTGTGTAGGCAGTGTAGTAGCAGTCATAGGTATGGCTGCAGACCTGTTAAAGAGTGCATACCTGTAGCCCCAGAGAATGGAAGTAGTGAGAAGAGGAGTTATTTTTGGCATGGGCATACCCAGCAGGTAGAGAGGTGTTGTCTAAGGGATTTTTTTTTAAAGAGAGCAGGGTATGAGATGAAAGTTACTGAGGTTGGGAGGTTATTCCAAAATTTGGAGGTAGTGAAGGAGTAAAGCATTTGGCCAGCTGGAAATTGAGGTTTATTGACTTTAAAGTAGAATTTTGTTTTCAGATCTAAGGTGTCTGTTTGGATGGTACAATACAGAGAGAGAGCTGGACAAGCTGTTGGTTTATATATTATTTTATATGCAGTAATTAAGTGGAGGTAGTTGACATAGAGTGGAAGTTCAAGCCAGTTTAGTTGTTGCAGTGAGGAACAGTGATGTGATGAGGATCTAGCATTTGTTACAAATCTAGCAATTTTATTGTAGCATATATAGTTTGTTTTTTAGTGAAGAGTGTATATTAGTGAGGATGGGGGCATCATATAGGAGGGATGGAAGTAGAAAGGCAGATGCTAGTGTTCTTTTGGCATTGTTATTTAAGGAATAGCTATGTCTGTAGAGGGTACCTAGTTTCTGTTGTGTCTTTTTGATGTTATTGAGTATGTGGGGTTCAAAAGTTAGGGTTTCGTCGATAGTGACTCCTAACAGTTTAGTACTGGGGACAACTTCTATGGAGGTATTATTTTGGGAGAGGATAGAGAATTCAGCCCTGTTCAGGGATGTTGTTTTTTTGGGAGTGAATAGAATCAGCTTGGTTTTGTTTGGATTGAGAGTGAGGTGATTATTTGGCATACATTTTTCGATGGATGTGAAGGCATTTTGGGTTAGTAGTTGAAGCTCAGAAGGGGTTTTTGCAGTGCAGATAATTGCTGAGTCGTCTGCATATTGTATTATGTCAGCCTGTATCAGTGACTCATGGAAATTGTTGATGAATAAGTTGAATAGTAGGGGGCCCGATATTGAGCCTTGGGGAACATCTGTGGAGATTTTTAAGAAGGTGGAAGAGGATTGCTGCCATTTGGTTGATTGGTATCTGTCAGAAAAGTAGCTAGAGAACCAATTTAGGGTTGGGGGTGAGATACCTAGGTTATTAAGTTTAGAGAGTAAAATGGGGTGAGAAATTGTATCAAATGCCTTTGAAAGGTCGAGGAAGACTGAAGAGACTATCAGACCTGAATCGCATGCTCGATTTACTGTATCCATAAAGGTGATGAGGGCTGTATTTGTGCTATGGCCTGGTCTAAAGCCATGTTAGGTAGGGGTGAGTAGTTGGGTGTTGATTAAGTGGTTGATTAGTTGGGTGTGGACACATTTTTCAAGTATTTTAGAGATGGGGGAGAGAATGACTATTGGCCAGAAGTTTGAGATGTCGGAATTTTTGTCACCTTTGTGGAGGGGCAGAATAGAATGTAAGCTTTTTTCCAGATATTGGGTACGCAAGACTCTTGGATTGATCTATTGATTAGTATACTAATGGGGTATGCTATGGAATCAGCAGTTATTTTTAGGAAAGATGTTCACCTGTCGTTATTTTTAGGAAAGATTTTCACCTGTAATCACAAACCTTTTTTGCTGTTGTGGTCTGTGTATGTCAGACTGTGTATGCCTTTAAACTCCTCTTGCCACCTGAATGTTTCCAGAACTATGTGTTTTTGTTTAGTCATACTCATTTAAATTCTCTTGAATTTGTTTCCACTTTTGCCAGTGACCATGGCTAGATTCTGTAGTGTAGTGGTAATCATGTCCGTTTTGCATGCAGGAAGTCCTGGGTTTGATGCCCTGGGGAACCACTATATGTTGGAGGTTGGTGAATAATGTGTTTACCCTACAGAGAAAAGGTACAGGATTTGATTCTCACATTGAGAAGCATGGCTCTGCTTAAAGACCCCCAGGGGTCATGAGCCTAGTAGTCACTTGTGAACTAATCCAAGCTTGTATCTGCACTTTTGAGACTGTTTTAATTAGATGAAAAGTTCACCGTTTTTTTTGTTGCACAGTATATGATTTGTGCTTGCTCCTTCATTCTTTGTTAATTCTAATTGTAGCTTATTCATTTCTTGAGGCTTATTTGCTCCTTAGTCATACCTCTACATGGGTGATGGTCTTTCCAATATACCTGCCGTGTTAACAAAAGAACAACCGCACACGAAAAACAAGATCCTGTTCTTTTGTTTTCCAGAGCATGTCATTGTTGCCCCTTACTTGTAACTTTGTATAACTGGAGAAGTGTACATTATATTCCCCAAAGCAAAGGGAACTGAGGATCCTTAGGCCCTGTCACTGATCCAGATGGACCCATTTCAGGATTAAAAATGCAGCAGAATTATAAACTTTTGATGCAAACAAAAAATATAAAAGCACTGAAGTAGATAAAACAGAAGTACAGTAAATGGAGGAAGTCTAGAATATTGTGCTGAGATTTGAGTGCATTGCACCTGGACAGGTTGACAAACTGTTTCACATTAGCACTAGTGCACCACATTAGTTTCAGTGTCACGTAAACCAGTAACCCCTTAAACTTCTCATTCAACAAGTTTTCTTCCTTGTTCTCTGGTACACATCTTTCCTTCAGCTGTAAGTCAACTCTACACAGATATCGATAAGCATTTGTCTTCACTAGAGGCTTGTGTCCTTCTGGAAAGAATGTGAGAGAAGGGAGTATGGAAATTCAGTTCTTAAATATGTGTACCCCACTCACACTGTTGCAAGGTCATTCATTTCTGTTTTATTTTTGGTTATTTTCTACTTCATTTGGCATCACGTACATAGCAGCCCTGCGTAATACATTTTGCTAGAGAGAGCTGAAAAATTATAGTCTGTATTGTCCTATAGGAATGCCTCCAACTTTGTCCTTTCCAATTTCTTTATATCACCTTTCCCTAGACAGATGTGAGCCTGACCAGTCTGCAGTTGCAGGCTTTTAGTATCCTTATCCATTGCAAGGGGACCACTGACCAGTGATTTCCAATAATCTGTCAGTATGTCAGCACTCACAGACTGGAAAAAACATTTTGTTAGGGTGGCCAAGAATATAATGTAGTTCCTTGGTCATCCTATGGTATCCCATCGTGCACTAGTGGATTGTCTTTTCTGATCATGTGCACATCTCCCCTTATGAGCTCTGCCTTCCACTTCTCATCCTGTAAACTATACCTCTCATATTTATTTGGTAAATGCAGGCATAATTTATTCAAATTCAACAAATCAGACTAGCTGTGTCGTTTGTGGTTCTTGCTACTACATGACATATTATGTTGTCAGCTTGAGGGCATCTTTGTAACACTGTAGGGGGTAAGACTTATGTGGCACTTGTTCATGATTGTGGGACGCTGTCAACAAAAGTATTCATTCTGAACCTTTCTGTCATGTCAGGCTGACCACTTCCAACAATTTAACCTCTATAGCAACATTTTCCACTTGGCTTATTTACCAAGTGCTGCATTGTTATTTTGTTTTATTGTTTCTCTCCAAAACTGTTGCTTGAACATGTAAAGCTTGAAATCCATGCCATTTTAAAGTTCACATCAGTCTGTGGTTATCAATAAAACATCAATAAAACAAAAAAACTAGATAATTGCAGAAACCTGCAACTGATGTGTAGTAGTAAGGTAAAATGCAGTGGTGGCCACAAGAAGTGCATGTTTTAAGACTGTTTTACAGAGACGCTTCTTGCAACAAAGTTATACAAAGCCTGACAGATAGTCTTCGTGTTTGCATCTCCTAAAAACATGTTTTTTTGTTTTTCTTTTGTAAGAGTGAGTAGACTTAAAAGATGCAGGTCTGAAATCTGAAAATTTTAACAGAAGCAGCCAGTACATGGGGAGGAAGAGTGTAGTTCATATACCTCCTTGCTTGTTTTCAGGATTGCTTTCCTGATTTGCCTGACTTATAACGTTAGTCGATCTAGAGAGAATGTTTTCAATATGCCGCTTCAGGGTTCTGAACTGTGATGCTGCTGTTGTCATTACCTAGCTGGCTGAAACTAAAATGGCACACCAGAGATGCTGGTGGTGAGTCAGGAAGACGGTGTGGGGTGTAAGATGGGCATTATTGTGGACAGCTAGGATAATAATTCAGGTGATGCACAACATTAATCTACAAATAAGTGAAAGGAACAGTACACTTAAAACCCACCATTCTCCATAAAATTACATTCAAAGTCTTGCCAATGCCTTTGTCCATGAGATTTTGCTTCGCTATCTGCAAAGCTGGATGACTTTCAGAAAGGAAAGGCTGAGCTCTTTCCTCATTTTTCTGTTTTCTCTGAGTTGTGTTTACATTTCCAGGTTATTTGGGTAGAGCCACACCACCTTCTGGAAATTGAGTGTGTGATATTCTTTGCATTACAGTGATATGCTGCATGTTTCTGTTTTTTTTTTTTTTTTTTTTTTTTTCAGGTATAGAGGTTTCATTTACAGTATTTTTGAGTCCCAGCTTAAGCAAGACTTGCTGTTTGATTACAGCTCCACTTTAAAGCACAGCAGCCACTGTATTGCTGTCCACACGGGGGCATCTATGACCCCATTCACATAAAAAGTAATTTATTTATATATTTTGTGAACAATGAAACATTTTTTAGAAAGCAAAGAATAGTCAGATGTTCAAATGTTCATTACAAGTGTGTTTAGGCCATACCATGTATAACACAGACGAGTCAAAAAAACATCTCCCCATCCTTTCATCTAAGCTATTTTTAAACAGTTGTAATGACTCTGACTGGCAAATATATAGAGGTTCTAGATCTGTGTACTACACCTACCTACTGTAAACGTAAAACAAACCTTTCTTGTAGCCTTACATGAATCACACAATTGTAAACTAAGAATTAAACGTAACTCCTCACTTCAGACAATGCTAAATTAAGAATCAAACATAACTCCTCACTTATAAAAGCTTTATATGCCAAACACAATTTGCCTTGCAAGTATTTATTGCCGATATAAAGCAATCCTAGATCTTCTAGTCTGGAACAATATGCATTACTTCTAATTTCTGGGAATCTTGTAGTAAACTTTTGTTGAATACCCTCTAATAACAAATCACTTTTACTAAGTAAACAGAATAACATTTCAGTAATTGGTTAAACACATAAAACAGTCTTGTTACAACCCCGTTGTTAATTTCAAAATTCCTTATAATAAACCTCACTACTCTTAATTGTTTTTACTCTTTGTTATCAGAGCATGCTTCTGTAATGCCTAAATCCTTGTATTCAATCAGGTTCTATAATTCTAATTGTCCCTGTTTATATTTACTCAGTTGGTCCTAGTTGATATTTACTCTCCCAAAGTGAAAGACTCCAGTTTTGTCCATGTTAACTTTCATCCTATTTTGACTTAACCAAGCAGTAATATGATACACATGTTGATTTGTGCAGTGCAGATCCTCAGAGGCAGGATCCTTGGAGGAAGAAGCTATACAACCCATTTTTATGTAGTCTGCGTATTTAGCCAACTGGAATTGTAGAGACACAATATTGAACAGCAACGGGCCCAAAGCAGAGAGAGCCCGGCGGGACTCCTCTTCTTATCTGTGCCCATTCAGAGACATAACTTTGAAAACTAACCCTTTGTCTTAAGTTCGTACAATTAGCAACGCAACACATCTGATAAGGATTGATTTGATAACTTTTGCATGGCACCAGTAATAACACAATGTGGCATGCTGTCAAATGCTTTAGATAAATCGATATAAACCTCAACCTCTGATAAACCTAAGTCTCAACACCCAGTACACTGGCTCATAAAATGTTACCAGATTAGTTAATGTGGATCTATTCGTCATAAAACCGTGCGAGTTTTGAACCGTTATTCCCCAAAGCATATTTCTCCTTATAGTCGCCTCCCAAAACATTTGCCTAAAACTGGTGTAAGGCTGATCGGCGTGTGTTCTTATCATCCATAGAACCTCCTTTGTGAACAGGAATAAGTTAAGCAAATTTTCGACTAATTGGAACATATACTGTTGGTAAACTTTTATTAAATAAATGTGCTTTAGTACCTTTGATATTAATTACCTCTGGATACCCAAGCTTGGAAAATTCAGTCCCATTCCAGAATCAGATTTTATTCTTTCTAATAAGGTCCGAACTATAACCACACAGAGTCATCACATCATTCTATTAAACAGTTAAAAGTTCTCCCAACTGTAAACAGTAACTTCTCCATTATGTCATATATGGTCAACTTTTCATACCTTATTCTAAGATCGATTTACATAAGAAAAGAATATAATCAGATGGCATTACTCTCAAGTCATGCTTTCTTTTTTGCCAAGCCTAAGGAATACTTCAGTCTTCACCAGGCCAAATTATATGTCCTTTTAGTATTACCATTCCTGTATTTCCTCCATAAGTCATATGTTTTCCTCTTCTTCACCAGCTTTGAGTCAGTTACATTCCAGCATGGTGGATTTGTTTGTTCCCTAACTGTAGAACTCCTACGCTTATCCCTCCAACACTTATCAAGATGCCCACTAATGATATTCTCCAAATTGTTCCAGGATACCGATAACCCCTTTAAATCTGACCTAACACAATTTAAAGAATTTATTTTATGAAATATGCCAAAATCAAACATCAAGGATTTGTTGCATACAAAATTTGAACAATATTTGCTGTTTTGTTTCCATCTCTAGCACTAATTCAAAAGCATTATGATCTGGAATAGGCTTCCTATTAATGTGTGAAGCACAGCCCTTCCCTGACCAGTGCAACCTGGACCAGTGGATGGGAAATCACAAATTCAGTCCTGGGGTGGCACCCATGTCCCTTATGGACAGAGGCAGTCTGTAATCAAAACCCCACTTGCTGATCCTTGTTATCTTTCTCCTAGGGATAGAAAACTTGGTAAAATCTGGGTAAAAGTAGCTAGGCTTGTAAGGGCTCATGAGCAGTTAGCCTAGTAGTCTCCTAAGAAAGTGTGTCGCAAGTTCTGCTCTCTGCTCCTCTGGTTGTAAATATAGTCATCTACAGAGTTGGTGTGCCTCATGGGGAAGGCAACGTTTCTCACTGCAGTTACAGTGAGGATTTACATTTGATTTGGCTATTTGGCCAACAATAGCATCTTATGAACTCCCCCCCCCCCCATAAGATCATAGGAAGTTGCTAGGCTATTGGCCCTGAGGTCCTTACAAGCCTAGCCAGGAATTTGGCCCATGTTCCAACAAGTCAGCACCATATGCCATTGTCCAGCAGGGACATAGGTGGAATCCCAGGAGTTTATTGTCTGTTTCCCATCCAGTTATCCAGGTTGTGCTTAAAAAGGGTTAATAAGGTACTCTGCTTGACGTGGAGAAGGAGTCTATTCCACAAAAGGGGGAGTTTCTGGGACACAAATCTGTTCCACCAACAAGTCCTGTTGATGTCACAGACCAGGTCGAGGTCATGTGTGTAGGTTACTCGAGTGGAGCTTGACTTGCGGATATGCAGCAGTCACATCAGGGTGGGGTCTGAGATTGCTTTGTATGCCAGACAGAGGTAACTCTGAGGAGTCAGTAGGAGACCGAGTAGAGGGTGTAGGGTATATGTTTGAGGCCCTGGTTTCTGCTGGTGAGGAACCTTTTTTTTTTTTTTTTTGTTATCCTGATACTGTTTTGCATAAAAATGTTTCATACTTGCTCTGAATCTAAATTGTAATTGTTGACTGTATGGAAAGACCCAATGCTTCATACTTGACATGAATCTAAAATGTAATTGCTGACTGTATGGAAAGACTTCCATTTCAGAAAGTGTATGGTAACCAAATTTGTACATTTTGTTTTATGACACACACACCCACATATACTGTAAAGGCACCATTAAGGACTATGTCAGTCTAGAACTAGAAAAATAAGCTATTCCAACAAATAGTGAAAAAAATAAACTTAAAAACAAAAACCACTATGAACGAGCATGCTCAGGAAGGAAATTAAAGAATTAACGTTCAAAATTTTAATGTACTGCTTTCAATCTACATAGCTTTCATCAGAAACTGTTAAAACACATTTCGCAAGCACCTTTTATATATGTTATCAACCAATAACCACAAGTAATTGCTCAATTAAGCACTTAAAAGCACATCACAAATAATGAAGACCTTTGCATTTGTTGAAGTAAAAACGGTGCTATAAACACATAAAAACCACAAGTAATGAACACTGTTGCACAATTTTTATTTGAATAATTGTAACAGTGTTTATTATTTGTGATTTTTATGTGTTTATAGTACTGTTTTTACTTCAACAAATGCAAAGTTATTCATTATTTGTGATGTGCTTTTAAGTGCTTAATTGAGCAATTACTTGTCGTTATTGGTTGATGACATAAAAGATGCTTGCGAAATGTGTTTTAACAGTTTCTGAAGTGTATGTAGATGAAAGCGGTACATTTAAGCAATAACCCATGCCTGGGTGTGGGTAATGCTGGATTTACCCACGGTTGGTGTGGTTTGGTCACGAGGGCGAAGCCAGAGTTGCCGCACAAAGACGACCGTGGGTAAATCCAGCATTACCCACACCCAGAAGTGGGTTATTGCTATTATACAATAACATTATTTAAGAAAAAGAATACTTACTTTTCTTAAATAATGGCATTGTATAATGCCTCCATGCTGCCCTTCCGCAGCTGTCTGGTATTCTGAGGCAGTTCTGATACACTGCGCATGCGTATGCTTACGCAGTACATCAGAGCTTGGGTGGAAGCCACGGAGAAAGCAAGATCTCCGTTGCTTTTTACAAAGTGTCTCGCTGTGTTAAAGGAGTTTAACATAGCGAGACAGGTTTAAAAAAAGCAACGGAGAATGGAAGATCTCCGTTACTTTTTTAAAGCTGTCTCGCTATGTTAAACTCCTTTAACATAGTGTGACACTTTGTAAAAAGCAACAGAGATCTTGCGTTCTCCGTTGCTGTAAAAAAAAAAAGACTTATACTAATGGAAAAATTCCGGGCGACCAGACCTTTTTCCATTAGTATAAGTCTTTGATTTACAACATGCACGCTGACCAATCAGCGTGCACGTTTTGGAATAGTAATGTGGGGGTTGTTGTATAATAAAATTTTGAATGCTAAAACTATGTCAGTTTAGAGAGGCTGTTTTCCTAATTCTTTACTGCACATCTAACTACAGTCATAGGTTCATACTAGGCTATCTGCCCTGGGGCAATTATAAGCCTAGCCCGATTCTGTATGGCTTACGCCACCCCTTGATTTGAGTATACTGTGCCCTTTTTAAGGTTTAGTTTACTGTGCCTCTGTCTAATAGTGACATGGGAGGAATCCCTGGGACAAACCTACGATCCCCCATCCACCTATCGAGATTCTTCTTGAAGAGATTCAGTGAGGTGCTCTGCCTCACATGAACTGGAATTCTATTCCAGAGCGAAGGGAGCCTCTGGGTTATGAACCTGTCCCTCCAGCAAGTTCTATTTATTTCTGTGCTGAGGTTCAAGTCCCTCGAGCGTGTGGCTCTAAGGGATTTAGATTTACTGAGGTGGAGCATGTCCATTAATTCTGGATTTGACATAGCTTTGTATGTCAGGCATAGATCGCCTCGAAGTAGGCGGTATGCAACTGAGTAGAGCTGGAGTTTTTTTAACCGAGCAGCATATGGCATCTGTTTGAGACCCTTGATCCTCTTGGTGAGATACTTTTGGGGTCTTTCTAATTGCTGCAGGTGTCGGGTAAGGTACATCCCAAAAGGGGCATTGTATTCCTGTCAGATGTCTCCTTGCTTGTTGTCAGTACTGTCATTTTCAAATCTTTTAGCCTTTATTTATATCTCTTGCGTGGAACTCCTTGCTGCCCATTTTAAGTGAGGTGCATCCACTGTATATTTTTAATATTGTTGTGAAACAAGAAGGCATCTTGCTAGAAAAGCAGTAGTGTATTTAGTGTTGCCGGCTCTTGGTTTTTTTTTTTAATTCGTTACTGTCTTGAGGGTATCCTTTTCCTTGAGGCTTTTTCAGTTTGCTTGAAGGAATTAATGCAGGGTTGTACTTTTTCTAATTCTCCCTGTTGCTCCCTGTTAATATAGAGTAAAGATTTGTTTTTTGGGTAGTTTATAAGTGATTCTGATGTACATGTTTCATTTTGGGGCCTTAACGTAAAAGCTGCAGTGTTGTATTTGTCTGCAAATACATCATTCCTTATTGTTTCAGGACAGATTAATTTTTACTTTTTTCCATCCATTGTTAAAAGTGAGGATGGAGCTTTTTGTTTCTTGCTTGCTTGGCACTTGACACAAAAAAATGCAGTCATCAATGGCCTGTTTGATTCAAACAGCAGTCTCTGCTTTCCTACTCCATCTCTTGTATTATGCTGCCTGTGACTCTTGTAGAATTTTAGTTCATAGTAAAGCAGCTGTCAGCTGACAGAAGATGAATGTGAAACAGTTTTGTTTTGCAGATAATGTATTAAAGTCACGTGATGTAGTATGGATAGCAAGTGTCTACAACCTAATCACATTTAAAGTTAAAATACTGTACTGTATCTAAGCATCAAATGCAGAGTTTTGGAGTGGCTAGAGAGATCAGTTTCATACCCAGTAAAAAGAACAAAGTTAGAAACAGGGCTTCCTCTCTTGAGCTGTTTGAAATGCATACTTGTTACATAGTTGTGTTTACAGCTGTGTTTCTACCGTAAACTGAATAGCAGTTGAGCACCAGGCATTAGATCAGGGCCATGGTTACTGACTTCAGGCAAAGTTGCATGGAATGAGAGGGTCTAGTGAGTGTTGACTTTCAGCAAAAAAATTAGTTGTCAAGGGTTACTTTCTCAGATTTCTGTATGCAGAAAAAAATTTATTATGCCTTTGTTTACCTTCATTCAGTTTGCCTTAACAGTATCCATGTTTGATAAAAAAACTGCTTGCATCTTGAGGCTTTTTTTGCCTTTCCCTTTAAGAGCTGTGCATGACCTTGCACATGATAACACTGTCAGATCCAGTTAATTAAGCTCACAGAGCAAAATGCTCTGAGAATTTCACAACAGGGCCCATTCACAAATCTCCATCCCACAAAGCCAGGGACAGAAACACACCTCCCTGTCACAACACAAAGACTCCCATTGTAATGAATTGCGGGCCACTTAAAGGAGTGTTAGCAGTAGCAGTCCAGATAAATGGAACTTTTTTTTTCTTGGGAACAAATTATTCCATCTCCCAGTGGCATTCAAATGGACTGCAACAGCATCCGGATAAAGGGGGCGATTTCCTCCCACTAAGGTGTTAGAGTCCATTCAAAGCTAACTAATGCATTGTTCACAAAATCTGCAACTCAGAAGGAAACCTAATTTGCCCCCTAGCACTACCCATATTTTAAACTTTATAACGCCTTTCTTGCAGTAGAGGAAACGATGACATGCTTTCCATTTTTTCTTTCCTCTCCCTTAAGTGTTAAATTGGTGTGCATATTTTCAGTCTGGCATCAGAAACCGGAGCGGTAACAAGCTTTACATTGTGATCATACAATCAGAAATGCACACCTCCCTGTCTGACAGCAGCCATCAACTCGGCCACTGTTCCAGTTCTGCATGTTATTAGTTTGGCACCGCATCGGCCACCAGAAGCTTCCTGTTGCATTGTGCACAGTCGCCTCCCAGCATAAACTACAAGAAGCTTTCGTAACAGCATTGCATCTGCTGGATTTGGATAATTCACAGTCGGCCAGTTCTCTTGCTACAGGGTAGATTAACACTCAGTTTAAGAGCATTTTCCTGTCACAGAGATTCCAGGAAAAGGAGCAGTGACCCAGAAAAACAGTTGTATCTCGCTGTCCTGGTAAGCATTTATGAGATGCCTGCACCTAAACCAAGACATTGTTCCTTAAGTACATTGAGGTTGATGACCGATTAAAAATAGCAATGTGATATTCTGGTAAGCACAGCTGTTGTCATGGTTTGAGAAATTTAAGACACGTTAACAGACACTGTAGAATGTTTCCCTACATGCTGCTTTGTGCTCTGGTATAAGTGAGGTTCCTCTGCTCTTCCAGTGAGCTGGCATATAAACGTATTTGTAAGATGGAAGTACTACAGCATAAATGTGGCAGTGACATACCCAAATTTTATGGTGGCTTACAGTCATTTTTTTTGTATACAAGAAAGTTGCACCAGAGAGTAAAGTACACTGGCCATTTTCAAGAGAAGTCTGAGGGAGTGTAGAAGTAGAAAATCAGTGCATAGTAATGGAAAGTGGTCCATACTTATGTTCACCAGTTCTGATTGTATGCATGTCACACATCCCACAAGTAAACATTTTCCAGTTTGTATACCTTACATTCAGGATTCTGCTCATGCATAATTGGGTGTTAGGGTTTAATCTAGGACATAAAAGGTATAGTATAATGCATCAAATGTACCATAGTTCAGGAAGCTAAAATGTGCTGTGGTTACAAATGCTGCGCTGGTAAGGTAGTTTTTATCTCCTTAGACAAGCTTGAGAAGTACAGGGTTCTTCCTTATTAGTTGCTGGTGAGTGAAGTAGAAATCTCACTACAATGTTGATATTGGATAGAAGAGTAATGCATTCAGTGCTGATCTTTAGTACATCTGTTGTCCTTTTCAAGATTGTAGTGATTTTCATCTGGTTCTTTGCATTGCAATGCATTTTCCCTTAACACGTTCTGGAATTTTTCACTATTGTTGTGATGGCAAGGGGCCTTTTTAGTTTAGTGTAAAACTTAAGAAAATTAAAGTACAGTAAATAACCTTTATTTTTGGCTTTACCACAATGATTTGTTTCATTGGCGTCTGATACAGGTGTGTCACCACAGTTTCAGTTAGTAAATCATTTATAATATCTGTTTCAGTTCCTCTTCTGATTTTATTGATGTTATTGCATGCCCACGTTACTCGTGCCTCCATTGTCTGAACAGTACTTGTCTTGTAAAAAAACTCTGTCTCTTTTTAGAAGGTGTCTGGCATATGCTATTCATAAATTTATTTATGTCATCCTCTGGATAGCCCTGATTGTGTACTTTAACTGTTTCCAGATCGATCATAGCAGTTGTTCATAATCTTTTGTCCAGTAATGAGACTAAGCCACGTCCTTCCTTTTGGTCATAAAAGTCCTTTTACTTGTACCCTATAATCCACTAGCCTGATGACTCTTTATTTTAGTATTCTGCTTTCTTGAAGAATGTGGTCATCTTGTGTTCTCTATTTAATGGTTTCCATTGACAGCTGTTCATTATTTTGTAATGTTTCTAAGCATCTGGGTTTTTAATGCCTGACTTGTCAAGGCCTTTGCATGCTCTATCTAGATTCGTTAGAGCGGCCTGTCGCCTTACTGCAGACTTTCCAGCTTAATTTCTTCCCTGCTCACTTGCAGTAGCAGTTTGTAAAATACCATACATTTCCTGAAGTGAGTCCTGATGTATCCTAGGGTCACCCCCACCACCACTACCACTTTCAGTCTTATTAGCATAGGAATTATCCTAGCTGATTCATTCCCTGTGAGCGAGAGGCAGGTTTACTGGTGCGGCTCCATCATCCCCATGGAGTATCTGCTTATTTCTTACTGCCCTATCTCTCCCTTGCACATGCTCATTGGCATCCAAGGGTTTGACATGTAGTGGACCTGTGCTATGCATGTCCAGACGTCACCATGTGATGTGATATAATAGCCTTGTCCACCATTCAGATGAAAATCTCTGTGATCCACAGTCTACAGCAGCAATTCTAACATACATTGTATGTCTCTAACAGAAGTCCTTTAATATGCACACATGATCCTTTCAGTAAAAAATGCTAAACAGTGATCATGCACTTAGAAATGGCTTCTAAAGCTCGACAGGAAAATCCTGTTTGACAGCAAAATTCCATGTACTTCAAAAGATTATGAGCAGATCAATAGTCATAACTACAGTTTTAAGTGTTCTTTAAATCCATTTCTGAAACATAAACTAACCATAATCATATGCACTGTTTGTCTTATTTTTAGGTATGTGTTTATTTCGCAAGGAGTGATATGCTGTGTATCTATCAGTGATTTTGGCCACAAATCAATTTATAGGCAGGCTATGAAAGTTTAGTGTGTGTGTGTGTGTGTGTGTCTGTGCGTGCGCGTGATTCAGGCACTTTCACACAAAGCTACAGTGGTGGTAAAGTCCATCTATCAATCCATCCATCCTCAACCCATTTTCCCATTTTGCACGTGGGGTCGCGGTGTCACTTCTGCAGTGACAGTCATCTCAAGCCAAGGTTTACCACCACCAGGTGGTGTTACCAATACTGATGTTCATCGTGTTACCCTGCTGTAGGCATCACACTTGGGTTATCTTGTCGTCAGGCGGTCCCGAAGTCGGCCTGAATTCCAGAGTCTTGGTCCAGCGTCTGTTGCTGTCGCTTCTTCCCTGACGTCAGTGTGCCAGGGGTATATATAATGCATCCAACACCATTTTCTTCAGTCTTTCTTGCCGCACGGTGCCCGAAGCAGAAGCAGTTCGCAAGTGCCGGTCGGCCGACTCCTGAGATTTTCGAAGTCTTCAATAAAGCTAAGTACCCCGTTGGGGAAACTTTTTCTTGCCTCAGACCGATGTCAGAAAAAGTTAACAATTGCATTTCTTGTGGGAAGCAAATACCTCATAAGGATTTTCATTCTTACTGTATACCTTGCCTAGGCCCAGACCACGACGTCACTGGTTGTCGGTTTTGTGCTAGGTTCAATAAGCGTACTATAAAAAGACGCTTTGATTTCGCATGACACTCCTTCGGTAGAAAATTTAACTACACAATGCCGTCGGCGCAACCGACTACCGGCATGCACAAAAAACGCAAGGATAAGGACAGGCAGCCTAGACCCAAGCGAGACTCCGAGGCCTCAGCTGGGCCGATCTCTGGTTCACCGGTTTTCAGTGAGGCTCCCAGTCCTCCTGACTACCGCAGATTTGGAACCCGAGACTGCTTCGGAGCCTTTGGCGGAGAGTGCTAGGCCGATACAGCCATTTTGTTTAGCCCCTACCAACGAAATTGCAGAAAGAGATGTTGGTGCTGCAGAAACACCTTTGGTTTCTGAAGGCATCTTCAGACCGACGACGCTCACCATAAAAACTTATCCTAAGCTTAAGACTCCTATTAAACCAAAAAAGACTGCACTTCAGTCTCCAGTTCAAGGCCCCATGCCTAAGAAACAGATGCTTAAAATGGCAGAAGATTTGATCTCTTTAATCAGGAGTTCCCAACCCCCCCCCCCGACAAAAGGCCTAGACAAGAGGAAGATTATGCCTCCTCTGATCAAGTGTCTATTTCCTCAGGCTCCTCTGAGGACCAAGATTACTCCTTCTCCCCTTATGAAGATTCTGATGCTGAGGATTCTATTCCCTCAGCTTCTCCTCCTGAAGACTACTCCTTTGGGGAAACTTTGCACACTGAGGGAACATTTTCACTGGGAAGGTCAGGACTACTCTGACTCAAAGAAAAGGCTCAGAGAGTTTCCTTTACTCCCCCAGCACAGACCTCTTGCCATCCCCCCAGTTTTAGACATTGTGGATGATGTTTACTTAGAATCTAGTTTGAATCCAGATTCTCTGCCTCCTGCTCCAGCCAAACCAGACAGATGTTATAGAGTGCCTGACTCCCACAAATTCCTTTATAAAAGCCCTACTGCTGATCCTACTATCTCCCAGGGTCCCAAAGGGGCTAAGGCTTCTATGGCAAAAAATCCTGTACCCTCTGAAAGGGACTCCAGAACACTAGACAGGTGGGGGAAAAAGGTTTACACCTCAGCCACTCTAGCTATGAGAGCACTAAATTGTCAATTTCACATGCTAAAATATCAACAATTTCTGATGTCTCAGTTAAGACAAAAAATGAGCACACTCCCTCAACAGTCTGAATTGAAAGAAATGCAAGATCTGTTGCATGCAACTGAACAGGTGGGCAAACATACTTTACAATGTGGGTTTGATTCTTTAGAGGCTTCCTGCAGAGCAGCTGTCACTGGGTCTGTTATACGTAGGCATGCTTGGTTAAAGGAACAAACTCTGCCTGATCATGTTAAAGCAAAGCTTCTAGATGCTCCCTTACAGCAGGATGTCCTATTTGGAGTTAAAGCAGAAGAAGTCTTAAAGAAAATGGAGGATAAGGCAAAATCTATGCAGACAGTCAAAGATTTTCTACAGGTACAGTCCCCTCGCTTCAGCAGAAATTGGCGAACAAAAAATTGATCCTTTCCAGCTACTGACAGACCACAGAGGGGTAAATACAGGCGCCCAACAGGCAGAGGGCAACCACAAGCCCAATACAAACCTCGACAATGGGGCACTGCAACACAGAAGGGAGGAGAGGACAGGCCCCAAACTACTAGAAGGCAAACTCAATGACTTAGACCTCATATGGCCAAGCAACACTCTCTTGGCAGCTCCCTTGGGAGGAAAACTAGCATTTTTTCAGACAACTGGCACATTGTCACAAAGGACAAATGGGTCCTAGACATAATTTCACGAGGATACAGATTCCATTTCCACACCTTGCCAACGAAAAGAGGAATGCCAAACCTGCCACAAAATCAATTGGCAGAGGCACAAAAACAAATTACAGCTCTCATGGACATGAGAGCCATTCAACTGGTACCTACATGGGAGCAAGGCCAAGGATTGTACTCAAGACTCTTTCTAGTCCCCAGAAAGGACAATGCCTGGAGACCAATTCTGGACCTTTCAGTTCTAAACACCTTCTTACAAAGTACCCAAATTCAAGATGCTAACACTACAGCAGCTTCTTCCCATGTTGGGCAAGAAAGCATGGCTAGTAATGTTGGACCTCAAGGAGGTATACCTGCATGTCCCTATCAGACAAAGTTGCAGAAGATACCTCCGTTTCATTGCAGGTTCAACCCATTACCAATTCTCTGCACTGCCCTTTGGCTTATCCACTGTGCCCAGGGTCTTCACAAAATGCCTGGCACCAGTAATTGCATATTGCAGACAAAAAGGAATTCAAATATACCCATACCTGGATGACTGCCTCATCCAAGCAGAAAGCAAGGACATCCTCTTACAACATCTGGCTTTTGTAAAACATCTTCTAAGTTGCCTGGGGTACACAGTAAACGAAAAGAAATCAAAACTAGTATCCTCACAAGCTATGACATTCCTGGGTGCCAGCTTGAATACAACGGCCCAGAAGGCTTATCTGACGCCAGGCAAACCATTACAACTGACTCAATATTTCAAAACAATGGCAACAAAGACCCAACTCCCTGCAAGAAAAATTCTGCAGGCCTTGGGCTTCATGGCATCTTGCATACTATTAATACTATTTGCAAAGCTGCATATGAGGAAATTACAGTGGTACCTAAAAAGCGTATGGTCTCAACACAGCCACAGCTTGGACACAATGATATCTCTCATTCCCTGCCTTCAACAAAAGTTTCTATGGTGGTCACAGGCATGTCACCTCAACAAGGGTCAGCCTTTCACCTTGCCCCCAGCCAGGCAAACTATGACAGCAGATGCATCGGACTACGCCTGGGGGGCACAAATGGCAGGACAGTGCATTCAAGGCATATGGACTGCAGATGAAAGGAATCTGCACATCAATCAAAAAGAGATGCTAGCTGTACAGAATGCTCTGACAGCCTTCAAGAACCTATTACATCCAGGACAACTTACAATAAGGACGGACAACACCACAGTAATGTGGTACATAAACAAACAAGGGGGTACACACTCCTACCCTCTATGCAGGCAAGCAATGACCTTATGGAACACAGCACTGGCTTACCAAGTTCAGTTACAAGCTCAATTCCTGCCAGGAAAAAAGAACACATTGGCAGATGACCTCAGCAGAAAAATCATGGATCCCCACGAGTGGAAACTGGATCCACAAGTATTTGCAATGATAACTCAAAAATGGGGCCTCCCAGACATATACCTGTTTGCCAGCCCCCAAAACTATCAGCTAACAAAATTTTGTACAAGGACACTTCACCATCAAGCTTGGAAAGTGGACGCACTCTCATTCAGTTGGAAAAACCTGACAGTATATGCCTTCCCTCCATTGCCTCTTCTCACAAAGGTGCTTCTGAAAGTCAGAAAGGAGAGACCACAACTACTCATAGCCCCAGACTGGCCACGCCAGCACTGGTACCCACTATTAAGGAATATGGCCCAGGGCCCACCTTGGATTTTACCACAAATTGCCCATTTGCTCACACAGCAAAACAATCAGATTCTACACAGCCAGCTCAAAACGTTAAATTTGGCTGCATGGCAAATCACCTAAGCATCCAGCCAGCTCCTCTTCTTCAAGCAGTTATGGATGTTATTGTGGAAGCTAGGAGGCCCAGCACCAGGAAGGCCTACTCGGACAAATGGAAAAGGTTTTGCGCCTGGAACCAAGCTAAAGGCCAAAATACCCTTCAGCCTCACATGCCTCAGATTCTACAGTATTTAACTGAGATGTTGCACAAAGGATTTTCTTTTTCTTCAATTAAAATCCACGCATCAGCTATTTCAGCCCACTACAACACGGATCCACCCTTATTTTCGCATCCACTTCTAAGGCAGTTCCTCAGAGGGGCAAAAAACATTAGGCCCCCCAGGAGAGCACCTACACCAACATGGGACCTCAATTTTGTTCTGGAAAAACTTACACTACCTCCCTTTGAACCAGCTTTCTCTGCTGATCTAAAGTTTATATCATGGAAGACTGCCCTGCTGCTAGCAATAACTTCAGCCAGAAAGTCTCAGAGCTGCAGGCACTAATGACAGTGGAACCTTTCCTCATTTTCCATCAAGACAGAGTTTCTCTATGAACTAATCCTTCCTTCATGCCTAAGGTGGTATCCAGTGTGGCTTTAAATCAAACCATCCACTTACTCACCTTCTTTCCAAATCCACAGAACAAACTCCTGCATTCCTTGGACATTCACAGGCAACTTCGTTACTACTTGGATAAAACTAAGGTTTTCGGAAAATCTGACCAGCTCTTTGTATCCTATGCTACAGCTTCGCAAGGGAAGGCTATATCAAAACAGACCATTTCCAAATGGATAGGACATTGCATTCGTTTTTGCTATACCCATCATGGAAAACCAGTTCCTGCTACCATAAGGCCACACTCTACCAGGGCAACAGCTACATCTACAGCCTTCCTCAGGGGGGTCCCGACCAAGGAGATTTTGGAAGCTGCAACTTGGAGTTCAGTACACACCTTCACCAAACACTAGCACTTACCACTTTACTCTAAGACTAGAGCTGGCTTCGCCACTGCAGTTCTGCAGGGCCTACTAGCCTCTCCTCCCATCCTTAGCTTTGGTATTCTACCAAGTGTGATGACTGCAGCAGGGTAACACGATGAACATAGTACAGTTTTGTACCTACCATAAATGTAGATGTACCCTCCCTCCATCCCCTCTGATCTAACTGACTAAATCTTTGCAATACCTTCCTGATGTGTTTGCTTATAGCTGGAGGGATGTTGTGTTTGTGCTAAATTTCTTAAATTGGTACTAATTACTGACCACCTTTTTGGGGGCACCTGGCATCTGGGGCAAGAAAAACTGAAGAAAATGGCGTTGGATGATTTATATATACCCCTGGTGCACTGACGTAAGGGAAGAAGCGACAGCAACCGACGCCGGACCAAGACTTTGGAATTCAGGCCGACTGTGGGGACCGCCTGACGACAAGATAACCCAAGTGTGATGACTGCAGCAGGGTGTACACTCAAACATCTACATTTGTGGTAGGTACAAAACTGTACTTTTTTACAAGGCATTAGTATAAATTGTGAGGCTGTGAACACAAGAAAGGTAGGACTGTTAGACCAGGTGTTATGGTTATATGCATTTACAGACTCATGCGTGCACACACATTTACACATCGATGATGTTATTACCACATATATATATCAATGTTGTCAGGATATGATCACCATGTATCTTGGTCTGTCCTCTGTAGTTTCCAGCTTAGTGTTGGACACGTACTGGGTTTTTGGGCATGCTATTTAGCTGTATTGGGTTCATAGGTTAGTACTAGACTGTCGGCATTAGGGCTTATATAAGCCTAGCCATAACAATTCCCTGGCTATTATTTCCCACAATATTTACTTCCCTGGACCCCTGTCTAGCAGGGCGACTGACGTGATCTCCGGGGTGAATTTCCTATCTCCCATCCAATCATCACTTCTAGGTTTAGCATGCAGTTTAGAAAGATTTATAACATGGAAGTCAGTATTCTCTAATCTCAAGTGGCTTATCAAAATAATTTTGCAGTGTCTCTGGTGATATGTGAACAATGGACCTCCTGACCTGATGGCCGTCCTATAGCCATTTGCAGATTTATAGATGTATAGATGTGTGTGTGCATGTATCTGTGTTGTAGTTAGAATATCAGATATTGCTTTAATGTAGCTGAGGTATTTCTTGGGATGTGGTTACCATCAAGGCAGTGTGTAACTTGGTATATGACCACTGATATGGTAAATGCAACCTTAAAATTATTTACACTCCCTCTCCTAAGTAAAATCAAATGTGACAGTTGCAGAAACTTGCATGTAGTTGGTTAAAAGATGTAGCTGAGCCAATTGTGCTCGTTGAGCACAAGCAATGAAAAAGTTGTCTTTATTTTTGTTTTCGTCTTTCTTTACCAGGAATGCCAGCTTTCATTTTACTGAGAATTGTGGGATTTTAGACTTTGGACAGAAAACAGCATCATGTCAACAGCTGGACTTGCTGCGCAGGAAATTGCTGTCCCTCTTAAGAACGGATTTGTGCACACCAGCCCAAGCATGATGACCGCCAGGAACTGTTGGAATCATGCCACAGAGCTTGATAAGTAAGTATAAAGGGATTCCAGAATAGCTACACAGTGCTTTTTTAAGGGAACTGTCTGTTATCTTAAATTGATGGAGGGTGTTCTGTGACTTGCTGATTTGCATACGTTTCATTCCCACCAAGGAGACTGACCATGAAGTAAAGAAAGCCTTTTGATTAATGTCTGCACTACTGTAGTCAAGTCAGAAGCCTATAATCAATTATATTTATCAGGAATTCTGTGCAGGGTTAAAAGCTTATTATCTATTAGGTGACATATATATATATATATGTGTGTGTGTGTGTGTGTGTGTATATATATGGGTCTAGATTATATAATCAAAGTTTTATAACTTTGAATACCGTATGGTTGATCCCATATGGTTGAAGTTATAAAACTTCAAATATGTACCAAAAAAAAAGTAACCTGATGGTTTAAAGTAGGGGGGCAAGCCCCCCTGCACCCCCACACCCCCTGCTCTTTAAATATACTAACTCCGAGATCGCGCTACAGTGCATACTGCACTATAGTGCAATCTCAGAGTTGGTATATTTAAAGAGCAGTGTGGGGAGTGCAGGGGGCTTACCCCCCTGCTTACAACCCTTAGCTTAGTGTTTGCTGTTTTTATTTTTTTATATATTCAAAGTTTTATAACTTCGATCATATGGGATCGAGCATATGGTATTCAAAGTTATAGAACTTCGATTATATAATAGAGTGTGTGTGTGTGTGTGTGTGTATGTGTGTGTATATATATATATATATATATATATATATATATATATATATATATATATATATACAGTAGAAGTGTTTAACAAGCTTGTTTATTATTCACAGTTTTAGTTGCACATAGATGCAATGCATGTATAGTGTGTGTATGTGCATGTGTGTGTCGTTTAGCATAATAAAACTGCAACAAAAGCATCTGTAGATATTAAGATAATTGTTTAGTGGTATCAGTGAATTGTAAATGGATTTTCATATGGTGTTCCATGCACGACTGTATATTTTTATGTGCATTGCTCTTCTGACTGCAGTGTAGTCTGTTAGGAGGAGCTTATTATCTTCATATCACAAACAGTGATCTTGTCAAGAGTGTATGTGGCCTTTGTTGCAGTTCAAACGGATCTGGAATAATGCCTTCTCTGCACCGTACAAGTGCTGTTTCATTGTAGCAGTGATGGTGTTGCAGCCATTCAAGTCTAACAAATTAACCCGTTTCATTTGATACTGTTGAGGAAAAGGTATTTTGTCTTACACAGGAGGCAGTGGATTGTCATTACTAGCATACTGTTGTCATGTTGGCAAACAGCAGCTATCACTATAACAGGGATAAGGCAGCAACTTTTACATTGTTAAACAAATTCAGGCTGCTACATGATTTAACAGGGAAAATAACCAGCAATGTTCAAAGAGTGACAGATCTAAAATTCACATGACTACCAAGGGAGGCCTTATTACAGGCTGAAGTGGATGAAAAAATGTATTTATTTTCTGCTAATCCAACAGCATAACAGTTTGTTACGCTGAAAAGTTTTAAGTATACGTTATATAAGATAAGTTAACCAAATAATGAAACCGTTCTGATTGTGACTAATCATATATTAAGCTTTGACATCAGATATGTAATCGTAAACACCATAGTCAGTGACATTTCTGAACATTAATAGATGGCATTTTCTTATCTCTCATCAGGCATCTTCTAAGCCTTTAAAATGAGGTTTTCTGTTTGCTGATATGAAGATTGAGAAATCCTGTAGAAATTCATAACTAGCCTAGTAAGCAAGATAAGCAGTTCTAATTTTGGAGGACTTGTAGACTTAATTTAGAAAACTGGGAGAAGGAAAAAATAGAAAGCCTTCAAAAATAGACCATTTGGTAATTTTGTGAATTTCCTTTTTCCAGAACCTACCTTTCCATTGATCCTCTGTCATTGATGTACAATCTCAAGTCAGCAGCTAATCACCAGGCTCACGCTCATGCGTCATTTGGTAGGTGTTTTTTGTCATTTACTGGTCCCATATGGTTCTTTTCCATTCTTAAAGCTGATGTTTCTGTAGCTCCTTATGGGTATAGTCCATGTGACACTTAACGACACTGTTTAACAAGGGCAAAACAGTAGTGTGCTTCCCGAGTTTTCAGTGCTGAAGCATATCGGCCTGTATTTTGCAAAGATTTTGGCACTGCACTAGCTTATTGACATCTTTTGTAGCCTGTGCTCTTGCGGTCTTCTTTTTGGGTTCCAGCTGAAAGAGAAAAAATGGGAGTATCTGTGAGCACATGGTATTCCAGAAGCTGTATCAGTAGTGACTTGTGAGACACTAGGAAAACAGTAGCAGTAAAATGCTATTTCCTCTCTGCTGGTTTATCCCAAAGAGTAGAGAATCTTGCTAGAATGAGTTTAATTAAAACCATCTTTTTTATGTAACATGCATATTCTTGGTACTTAAGTCTGCATGCACTGATACAGAATAGGGAGTTCATGGATACAGCTTTCCTAGCCTGCAATACCAGCAGTAATTCTAGATCATTGTTTATAGCAGTTCTGCCAAGGGACAGTTAGAGTAGTAGGCTGCCACACTTTTTAACACCTTTATTTTACTGGCAGTTGATCTGTCAGATGTGTGCTGGTACCACAGTTTCTGGCAACCCCTAAACAGCTAACACTCCAGCAATTAACACTTCAGTTAGAAACATCACTCAAAAGTGTAGCAGGGAGGCCTCTCCAACACCCCAGAAGCTGCCCCCCATCACCTAACACTGTCACATGAACCCCTTTCTCAGTAGCCTGGCAGGAAGCTGCCACCCAGTAGGTATCACGCCAGCAAGAAGATCCCCCCAAGCAACTAATTCTACAGCAGAAAGACCCCCTCATACAGTGAACCCCCCCATAGCTGCTAATATTACAGCAGGAAGACCCCCCCAAGCAACTAATATTCTAGCAGGAAGCCCCCCATAGCAGCTGACATTCCAGGAAGGATCCCTCCAGACTGCTAACACACAGGCCATCCACGGGTAGCACTTCCTCTGAAGCCCCCCCTGCAGCTAACGGTCCAGCAGGAGCCCCCTCCCTCCAGCAGATAACACTCCAGCTAATACTGCCAACAAGTAACAGTCCAGAGTGAATCCCCAGCAGTTACTATGACCAGCAGGAAGCTCCCCTCACCAGCAGCTAATGTTTCAGCTGGAACTGTTTTCACAGACTAGGAGTAGTTAGTTATCTAATATGTGGACCATAAACATTGTGCTTGCCACAGGTTAGCAATGAGGTGTATAAATGCTTTGACTGTAAATGATGAGACTAACACAGGCTAAGATTAGAGTTGCTTAAAGCTATGATGGATGTCCCACTCAGCACGTTGTACAAGGAGAAATTCACAGTCAGCTGCTTGTCCGGTGCCAGGATTCATCAGATCACGCAAGCACTCAGGTGTCTCAGCAACAATTACCATTATGACTCTGTCATAGTTCATGTTGGAGTGAAAGACCTGAGACGTACATCACTGGACTGTATGAAGAGACATGATTGAGCTCTGTCCCTAGCCTTGAGCAGCATACTACCCTCACCTAGAATGATAACACAGTATAAACAAAAAGTGATTGCTTGATTTCAGTACTTGGCTTAGTTTTTAATGTCATTCAGAGGGGATCCAGTTTCTGTCAGCCTGGAAGTCATGGTCGACAAACTTTGCTGCTTTGCCAGAGACGGTTTGCATGTGGCACCAGTAGGCTTTTGGCTGCTGGCAAAGGCTGTTGCCTCCCCCATAGTACCTTTTTTAGGCAAGGTCTCAAATGTACCAATGTAAAATTTGCCAGTCATAATGAAATAAGGGTCATGCTGCCAAATGCTAGGAGCTTAAACCAAAACCTGCACACCCTCGAAGATGCTGATGTCTCTGCACACCCTGGAAGCACTTTTGTCACTGGAAGATATAGTTGCCTGTGGAGTCACAGAGACCTGGTTCAAGGCCTCAGAGAGTACCCCAGCCTTACAAGGCTGCAATGTCTTCCACACATTCAGACCACAAAATGAACATATGAGAACCAAAGGAGGCAGTGTTTCTATGTATATTTGAGATAAATTTACCTCTCGCCTACAGAAACCTGGTTCAAGGCCTTGGAGAGTACCCCAGCCTTACAAGGCTGCAATGTCTTCCACACATTCAGACTGCAAAATGAACATATGAGAACCAAAGGAGGCAGTGTTTCTATCTATATTTGAGATAAATGTACCTCCCGCCTAGTTAGACTGGACAACTCCATTTAGTTCAGGTTACTGTGGGTAAGACCCTCATTCAAGTCATAGCTAGTTACAGATCCCTCCTCCATGGCTCATGATCCGCACGAAGCGTACTTGACCAAACTGGATTCAATCCAAATATTTCTGAACACTCTGTTTATGGGGGAGGTTTCAATTATCCCAACATCAACTGGGAAACCTACTCTAGCCCTAACTCACTAGCTCAAAAGTTCCTTGACTTTGTTTACTCAAATGCCCTGGAATAAATTGTTTATACCCCAACAAGAGGAACAGATACTAGATCTGGTCCTCACTAACATGACAAACAGATGCACTGCCACAACTCTCGGATCCTCATTAGTTAAATCTGACCACTGATCAGTCATCTGCGAATTAGCACTAACACCAGAACTCACAAAGGGTGAAGTCAGACTAAAAAAACTTCACCAAGGCAAACTATGCCCTCCTAGGGGAAGGTATAAATGCAATCCAAGCCTCACCCACAACTGGAAGTGGTAACTGCACCGAAGCTTAGAAAAACTCCAAGCTAGATCCCCAAGTGAAAACAAGCCAACATGGTGAACATCCATCATTACAAACCTTATAACAAAAGCAAAAAGTTGCTGTCCAAGAAAACAAAGGTGAGGCCTCAACTGTGGAAAAGCACCCTCCTCAACCTCAACAGGCAAATCCTTAAAGGGCATCTTTGAGAGAAACTTAGCAAGCACAGCCAAGGATATTCCCATAAGGGCCTTTTACAGCTACATACGTAGCTTAAAAGGTAGGACCCCAGCAAGTGCTGAACTAGTGACTAACGGTATCACAAATACTGACCCCACAGAGATAGCACACCTGATAGTGGATAGGTTTGTTGAAAATTTCACTCCCTTATCACCTTCAAACTTATCACAAACCTTGCCCCAAACTACCCCCACCCCCCATCCTACATATCTGAAGAGCAGGTCATTAAAGCCTTGTCCAAGGCAAAAAACATAGCCTCTATGGGACCAGATGCAATCCCAGGCTGTCTTCTAAACAAACTAAAACATGAACTGTCTTCACCATTAAGTACCCTATTCATTCGGGTCTATATTAGAACATTGAAGTGTTAAAACATCGAATGTTCTAATATCAACCCATATTCAGCGAAAGCTTGAAATAGCGAAGATGCAGAACACCGAATATTTTCCTAGGGAAAGTATTAGCTGGGCCGTTTTTGCAGCTTCGCTATTTCCCCGACTGTGGTGCGAAGGTGATGAACCGGGTTTAGGTAAGTGTGCGAACGGACCGAGATAAGGTGTGTTTGATAGTTAGGGGCCTTAGGGATAGGGAGCGGGTAGGGTGAGTGTGCAATAGTTAGGGACCTTAGGGTTAGGGAGCGGGGTAAGGTGAGTGTGCATTAGTTAGGGACCTTAGGGTTAGGGGTGGGTTAAGGTAAGTGGATAGCTAGTAGTGTATATACAGTTTAGTGTAGGGTTCTGTGAAGTGTGTATGTGTGGATTATGTATTTTGGTGTGCTTGTGCTGTGTGTTTTCTCGGAACAGCAAATTTTTTCACTTGGAAAAAAGTTTGCTGTTCTGAGCGTTCCGAGTATATCACATTTCGAGATTCCAAGGTCGAGCTTATGGTGTTCGATATTTTGGAATTTCGATAATGTGATATAGACCCATTCAATCACAGCCTACAGGCTTTGTTCCTGTGGAATGGAGAACAGCAACAGTTATTCCCATCCACAAAGGATGCCTAGCAGCAGACTTGGGCAATTACGCCATAAGTCTGACCAGCCTCATCTGTAAATCCATGGAACGTGTCATTATGGACGTCATAAACAAAGACATAGGTGACCTCCAAACCCTGGCTCCAACCCATTTCAGCTTCATCAAGGGCTGATCCTGCCTCTTTAATCTGATGGATTTCTTTGAAATTGTGATCAGACATTGATGAGGGCAAATCTGTGCACACAGCATACCTCAACTTGGCAAAGGCTTTCAGCACAATCCCACACTTGAGCATTACCGATAAACTTAGCAAACTGTGAATGTAAATCCCTTTGCTGTTGCCAAATGGTTCACAAACTGGACACACACTGTCAAGGTGGGTGACTCCACATCAACCATCAGAGCTGTTACTAGCGGGGTGCCACAGGGGTCAGTGCTGGGCCTCCTACTGTTTGGTATATACGTCTCAGAAGTTCAGGACAAAACTAAGGGGTTTGTGGATGACCAGGTTTGCAGATGACTGCAAACTAGGTGCAATTATTGAATCCCCAAATGATGTCAGTATACTCCAAGAGGGTCTTGTGCAGACCAGCAGTTGGTGTCTTCGTCAGTCTTAAACTGAATGCAAAGAAATGCATCTTCATTCCCTTTGGCAAAAACAGTGTCCCTTCACACTGTCAAATCAACAGTACCACTAACTACCTACAAACTGGTAAGAGGTCTGAGATCACAAGTTGACTGCAACCTTAACTTTGACCACCACGTCTACTGTAGTAAGAAAGGCTATCTACATAGCACGCATGATTTGTAAAAGGATCGCCTTGAGAGCAAAGGAGGTTATAACTTCACTGTGCTCTGCACTAATCGGGCCCATTATTTGAGTGTAACACCCTGTTTAGCATGTACCGTACAAAGTACCTGCAATAATTGGAGATACCCTCAGAGGTTTCTAACAAAGAATATCAAGGGACTCTAGCACAGACCAACTAAAGTCCCTTTCACTATACTATTGTATCATATAAACTTGTTAGGGGAGACTTATGCCTGGCTTATGGAGCAGTCTCAGACCCAAACCTAATGAACTTGCTGCACATCCATAGATCTTCTCATTCCAGGGGCATGAATATGGCCTGCAACTTAAACAGGACATGCTGGAGGGACAGAATTTTCTCTCAGTGACTGCTGCATCCTTGGAGTGGGCTACCAATTCATGTGGAACAGAGCACCTCTATGACACTGGTCAAAAGAAACCTGGGCAAGTGGATGAGGCACCATAAATTCTTACCAGGGATAGTTCCCACAACCCTCCTAGACATGGGCAGTCATACTTAAATGCAATCCTGGGTATTGGCTAGCATATCTTTGGTATTACACAACTGCAAGGCTTGAAATGACCTCCAGGTTGGTAGCCTAGTAAACTCCTACGGTCCTGTGACCTTGACCAGTATGCCTGTGTCTTTAAGCACACTGACTGCAATTGCTGAAGAAATTGATGCTGGAGTCTGAAATCCTTGGCATGCAAGAGTTTTTGTTCTGTAGTACTGCTTCTCTCCTGCTGAGAGAGACTGAAAAGTAGTAAGTATCTTCATCCTGCAGAAACTACTGCTCTTTAAACAAAGTTGATGAAGCTAATTAGCTATAGATGGTACAGTATTGAGTGCTGACGGTGAGTAAAATATTTAACAGACCATTGTTTTAATGATCTAGGATATTTACACACTCCTGGTGCAATGCTTGCCCAATGCTCAGGCTGAACTGTTTGATTTCCATTTAAAAGGGCAACAAAAGAGAAGCTATTTATTTGTAGGTTGGTAAAGCAGGTGAAGGTGAGAGGCAGCATAAAAGAAGTGCCCACATAATATAAAACGGAAACAAGCAAAAGTGTTTACTGTAATACAAAGATTTGTGTTTAATGTGTACTTGTGATTTTCTATGCAGGATGTTATAACAAATGTTCAACAAATGTTCATAGACTACCTTTTTTCCTCCCGCAGAGTCTACAACAGCAAATCGGAACTGCTGTACAGGACACAGTGCCAAGACAACTCATAAAATGAGTCGACCATCTCCATTAGTTATGCCAGTTACTGATCATCATCATCATGTTCGTAATCATGAAGGGGACCAAGTGGTTCCATCTTTTCGAAGGCTGTCTGTAAATGGAGGATCACTGTATGAAAAGACTCCTCCCCATACCCCAGCAAAATGTGGACTTCCTCATTTTCAATCTGTGCCATCTGGTGATAGAGGCTCAAAGCCCCTTCCACCCCTTCCTGTTTGTGAAGACCAGTTAACGGAAGATGTTGACAGTGAGGTGGAATTTTTCACAAGTTCAGAGACTGATGGTTTGCTGCAAGACAGTAGGCCTCTGGCTTTTAAGTATGGATTGCCTGGAAGGAGAAGTTTCAGGGGCTGTGGCCAGACCAATTATGCTTACTTTGAAGGTGCTTCTGAATGTAAAACAGAAGAGGACTGCACACCAGTACAGCATAGCGAGCCTGTACAAATCCCAGTTCCTCCACACAAGGAAAGATCTCACTGTCGGCTAAGAAGATCACATTCAGGGCCAGCAGGATCTTACCACAAAGCTGCATTCAGGTTGTCTTGCCATTTGAACAGAGCACCTGTGGACTGTAATAGTGAGAAGCCAGAGGTGCCCCCTCGAATACCTATACCTCCAAAGCCTGCCAAGATTGATTGCAGAAGGTGGTCAGCAGAAGTTGCTGCTACCTCATACAGCGATGAAGACAAACCTCCTAAGGTGCCTCCAAGAGAGCCAGTGTCTCGAAGTAATTCACGCACACCAAGCCCCAAAAGTCTCCCAACATACCTCAATGGAATCATGCCCCCTACCCAGAGTTTTGCCCCAGATCCTAAATATGTTAGCAGCAAAATATTCCAAAGACAGAACAGTGAAGGTTCCACTACCAGAACTCCTTGCATCTTGCCCATAATTGAAAATGGGAAAAAGGCCAGTTCTACACACTACTACCTTCTACCAGAGAGGCCTGCTTACTTGGACAGATATGAGAAGCTCTTCCGTGAACTGGATGAGTCAGGAGAAGGAACTGAGTCATCCACAGATGGAAAAGATCAGTCATGGTGTAATGATAGCAGTACAACCTCAGCAGTAACCCGGACGGACTCCAAGACAAAGGCAGATGGACTCAACCACATAAAACGCAAGCATCAGCCATATGTTGTATCACCATAGATGAGCAGTAATAAGTTTTCTACTAAAAATACAGGTCATCTGCTTAGCTATATTTATGATATTAAGGACCCTGAATCCAGGCATGGGGTTCCAAATTGGAATGAGGGCTAAAGTTTGCCAGCTGGTACTAGAGGGGAAGCTACGCCTATAGCATATGCAAAAACTGAGCCTCCTCATTGACTGACATGGTTGGAGCCATTAAAGTGTAATGACTTAGTATGATGGAGTGTGATGTCTGTCATTGTTTTGTATTGCTTTGCTTTAGAAAAATCCTCTCTTTGAGTGAGCTACTCAGCTAAACATCACACCAAATTTGTAGTGTTGCCTAAGAAGAGACTTTTACAGAGAGGTTTGCACTGCAGGTTCAGTGCAGGGCATTTTTTTATGGAATGTAAAGAAGCAAATAGCCATCTTACCATAATATTAAAACTATGGTAACGCTGTCTATTAACTGGTCCTATGGGGCAGTGGCTTTGAGTCTCTGTGTAGTAGACAATGCAAAAGTGGTTGTGGGACAGGTTGTTCTACATGCTAAGATAAAACTGCTAAGACGGTTTAAAGAATAAGGCTGCTCGTGTGCACAAGGGTATTGGGAAGCTTGGCTTTCCCCATGCCCTTGTTTATTTCTGTAGGGATTACCCTACCTTCAAGTTGAAGGGCAATGTCTGCCGCTGAAGGACAGGAGGGAATCCTGTTTCTCCTGTTTTGTGGCTTTCTGGGTACGAAGGAAGTTATCAACACAAGCTGGTCTTGTGTTGTTTTGTTTTTATGTTCAGTATTTTTTGGGGTTTATGCGTTTGCTGTAAAGAAAGTGTAATATTACAAACCAGAAAAAAATAACAATGATAAATGCTAACCTAATGCAGTGTTCCTAGCAGGTTTGTGTAAAGGTGTTCCAGAGAGTCCTAACCTTGTAGACTGTAAATGTATTAAAATCCTATCCAAACATCCATCATTGTGACTGCCCTCAAGTGTAGCACAAGTGTTTAAGTCTATGTATGTATTTAACATTGTTTGCAGTAGTTTCAAGTTGTAATTAATCACAAATGCTACCTCTTACATTAGTTATGGGTACTGCTGTTCATGAGAAAACAACAAAAAGTAAAATTGTATTAGAAAATGACTAGACACATTACTGACATTTTCAGAACCACTTGCATAAATTTGGGAGCACTTTACTTTTTCACAGAAAATGAGAGTAATGTAAAATGCTCAGTATTTATTTATGAGTTATGAATTCAGCATTCATTGTAAACAGATTCAAAGGACAGAACAGATGGTGTTTAATTACCTTTTTAGGACTCTGTGAATGTAGAACACTGCTTCTGCCTGCATACATTGGATGTGAAGGTACATATCCTGTACCCCTCTGCATGTGTAATCCCTTTTCTGATTATCTGATGAAGTCATGAAGGAAAGCTGATATGATGTGGGAAAACCTATGAATAGCAATGTGAAATAGGGGTGCAATGAACAGAATTTCATATGGAAAGCTGTTATTTTACTAGTGCCCTGTGCTTTTTCAAAAGTAAAGCATACGTGAAACACACAATAGCAGACTTGTAGTCCTGGATGAATTGCATCTGCTTCCCACTTTGCAGAGAGGGCAACTTTTCCAAACCAGAAGAAAATTACAAATTCAGCTTGTGTGGCAAGAGTCCTAGAGAGGTGAAAGTATGGGGAACAGCAAGTAGAATATTTGATACTTAAATCTCTGAACGTTGCTGACAGTTTTGTGTGAAAATGGCAATGGAGTTTTGGAAGTGTTGCCCTATTTAGATTTATGAAGTACAGCTCTTGTAATTTGTACTGGCTACTGTGAAGCCTTGCTGTCATTTCTTGAACTGTTGTAGAGAATATCACAAGGAGCTGTTTCCCCAACACAACCATACAGTGACACACACATACACACCCATACTTACATCGTGAACTGCAAACTCTTAATTTTTTTCTCTCTGCTGGTCTTAGCACAGTCTGAACTAAATGAAGGTAAATTGAATTGTGATGCTATTTGGAGCAATGCACTGAAAAGCACGGCATTCTCAGAATGTGTACAGTATTTGTTAAAAGAATCAATGTTATTCATTTTGCTGCAACTTGTTTCAGATAATACCTTATGTTTTAGGTTTCTCATTTATTTTTGTTCCTAATAAAGATATACTTATTTATGATACAGATAAATATAATCAAACTGTCTGTGTGTTTATTTCCTACCTTAATATTCTGTGTTTGTTTCTTTGTTGTATCACTTTTAAGCCTAACTTCTGGAATGGGAAACCTGTTGGCATCTACTGGCCTGCCCGTTCAGTGAAAAAATGATAGATGTCTCCCTACCAGTTTATGCCAAAAAATAAAGTAAAAGCAAGGCGAGTTGTTCTCTTTGTATGTCCATGTTCCTCCATCATTCCTGTATTTACATTTGTTATCAAATATTCACAGCATCCTTCTTCTTTTGGCTGCTCCCATTAGGGGTCGCCACAGCAGATCAACTTGTTTCCATTTCTTCCTGTCCTCTGCGTCTTGCTCTATCACACCAACCACCTGCATGTCCTTTCTCACCACATCCATAAATATTATCTTAGGCCTTCCTCTTTTCCTGTTACCTGGCAGCTTCATCCTTAGCATCTTTTTCCCAATGTACTCTGCATCCCTCCTCAGCACGTCCAAATATTCACAGCATGCTGAAACTTAATCTATATGAAGACATCCTGTCAACACATTTTCGTATTGACATTATTCCATTCACTTGACAAGTGTGTAGATGTGGCATAAATGGCTGTCAGTGGGAAACAAAAGATGATGTTTTTTGAAGCGGATGTCATTAGAGGAGTCATGAATTCAGGCAAGATTTATAAGTGGGAGCCTGCAGAGACCCTAGATGGACATGTTTAATCCACATCTTTAACCTTTATGCTCCAGGTTTCTATGTCCTGACCTTGTCCATTTGTGCTACAGCTATAGCCACAAATCTTGCACCTATCCAGTTTCCTATAGTTGAACTTGCACGTGTGTTTGGCATGCATAAAGGAAAGGATATGAGGCATCATTTGTGACTCCAAGTAGTCAAGGACTTTTATTCTATCTACTTCATTCTGAATGTCATTAAATGCAGTTTCAGTTAATAGCTTCAGAGTGTATGGTTTAATTCTCCCATGCTGAAGCCAGCCCATAAAGCAATCCACTGTTGTGTAATTGCTAAGGTCTTCAACAAGTACTGTACACCTGGTGTCCTGTGGGAGTCACCGGAGCAGCAGTACCTGGGGGAAAGAGTTGACTAGTGGCCATATATCCTGCCTCTCTCAGCTTGCACACCAGCTGTAGGCCCAGTAGTTGAACGATAGTCCCCTTCAGTGTTGGGAATAAATCTGTGTACCGTTTGGTAATTTTACCACCTCAAGCAGGCTGTGTAGTGTTTCATGACTGATCGCCTGCACGATCACAGTTTTTTTCCTGACAGATGATGGAGCACATTAGGTTAAACAGAG
Source organism: Protopterus annectens (assembly GCF_019279795.1). Classification (NCBI taxonomy): domain Eukaryota; kingdom Metazoa; phylum Chordata; order Ceratodontiformes; family Protopteridae; genus Protopterus; species Protopterus annectens. The sequence goes on from NC_056729.1 coordinate 1,637,630,489, forward strand.
AATTTGGAACATTAGTTTAGGAAACAGCAAAGGTGGACTTACTCATTCATATGAATTAGGAAAAATGGGAGTGGATAGGCACTGTAGACCTAGTAAGTTTAAAAGAAAGCTTGTGCTAGTAAATATTTTTCATGGTGGTGTTCTTCCTACTTGTGTAAGCTTTGTAGAATTAAAACCTTGGAAACTGACTGCAGGCTTACTGAAAAATGTAGTGCATGTAACTGCAGTATGGTGTACACTCGATGGGTCATTTAGTGCTGAAATACAAGTTCTGCACATACACTTGGATCTGTCTTTTGACATTTTTGTGCTGCTAATCTGAGAACTACACTTTGTCTTTCTGTAGGGCCATGTAGCATTTAAAGACCTAAGCTCAGATTTTGTTCTATTTTAAGTTGTGTTTGAACCTGAGCTTTGCCTGTATGAAAATTAACAAGAAACTTTTGGGAAAATAGCTCTGATTTCATGTCACAGTTGACCAGGGTGTCTTAAGTGCTATGAAGTCCAGAGTGTGTATAGTTTGTCTATGTATGAAAAGTGTGAAATATAAATGTAGTGTGCATGTGTGTGTGTCAGTATAACTGTATAATAGATTAGTAACAAGCCAGCCCCTTTCGTCCATCTTGTGAGGTCACACTACTGTTTAAATACATCAAATATTTTTAAAGGGGCATTTAAAGCAGCTGGGGGGAGCATGTATGTAAAGCAGAGCAGGAGTACAGTCTACAACTTGTGAAAATGTGATCATAACATAAGAGCCTGTAAAAATGTCCCAGTTAAGTGCCATTAATAACATGAAGACTTTTCATAAACCTGTTGAACATACCTTGGTGCACACAAGCAGTGCCACTACTACATAGGCTGTCCTGCAGGTAAGGCATAAACTGAGACGGTTTAACATGTCATGAGAAAGCATAGCGTAATAGTAACAAATTACCCTGTCATGTTGGTAACGTATAGTTAAACAGAAATTTAGTAATGTATGCATGAATACACAAGTAGTTCTGCCACTCAGGTAAGGCATAATTAAAACAAAGGAGAATTTAGTAACATATAAGGGAACACATAAGTGGCACTATCCATGTGTAATGCACCAGCAGTCTATTGTGTGGTTGAACAGGATATTGTTTAGTAATGCACCTGGCAGCACATTAGTAGACTGTTAACACTCACATGCTTAAATCTGGGAACAGTATAAAACAAAACTGGGAACCTACATATTGCCAGTGCAAAGTGCACTGTTTTGGAAGTTCACAAGTTAGAAACAACAATTTAATAACAGACCAAGGACCATAAATTAATGCATAATCTTCTGCTTAGGAATGTCATTTTATTTATTTACTGTTTTAGACTTTGTTAGACTCAATAGGCCAGTAGCATATTGTCAAGTGGAAACCCAAAATGGTATATGTACTGTCTAGGGAAATTGGACCAGAGAAGCTGGAAATTCCCATACTGATACATTTTTGGGGATACATCCATATGCTACCACAACCTCAGAGAGATGTGGCCTCAAGTGTAATGTCTCATCCAATTAGGAGTCCTCAAATAATGTTACTGGGAACATGCAAATATTAGTGACTTACAGCACAATAGGAGGAAAAGGCATTTGTGCAGTAAATGGCTGTTTTGTTAAGGTGCCAAGATGCATGTTAGTAAAGGACTCTTTTGGTAAGGTAGCATCATGCATGCAAACACCAGTAAAAATTTAACTCTTTATGCATCAGAAGTAAAGGGGAATAGCTGGGCTACAGTACATTTGAGGGAAGAGCGAATGTTAAATATTGAATCCAGTATATGAATGCCTGTAGTTTGGGGATGAATGTTTTGAACTCTGAACTCCTGCAAAGAGGAATAAAATGTGTTACAACAAGCAGCCATATTTGAGAAAATATTCAAGTGTATTAACTGATACCTCTTCATTTTAACTAGATACTACAGGTCTTGAACTAAAAATCAAATCCAACATTAATTTTTAAAACAGCTTTATTGAATTATCACTTGTAACATAGGCACATTTACATTTATATAAAAGTAATCAAACTGTATTAGTTAAAATTAACAAACGTTATGCTTCATATATATTGTTATATATCATATAACCTAAGCAACATTACATAAATTATTCAATTCCTGCCCTGTTTTTTGAAGCACCTTTATTAAACCATCACTTATGACATAAGCAATTATATATATATATATATATATATATATATATATATATATATATATATATATATATAAAATTGAAAACAAACCACACAGATAACAATCCTAGTTGCAAATATTTTACATTATAAACCATACTGATACACTCCCATTTGCAAACATTATACATCACTTATAATCTACTCAATTGTTTTTAGTCAAATATTATATAGTTCATTAAGTCCTGCCTTCTTTTAAACTTCATTCTTCCCCAGTATGTGTTGTTCCCACAATAACCCAATGTTAATTTTGAGAGACTTTAGCTATTCCAAGACTGGGATAATTACCCCAACAAGTATTCACAATGCCTCCTCAAGCTTGTTAATGCAAATTGCTTCGGGTAGTTACTAACCCCTTGGCACCACACACTAACACCAGGGAAATATGCTAGATACTATTTAAACTAACATGCTGGTTATTAACCATCATTTAATCTCTGTAGTCAAAGTTGACCACAAAACTGTTATAACAACTCTGATTGCCAGTGCCAACACTGAATGTAATACAGTCATTCCTAGGCTATTCACAAATAGGGATTCCCAGAAATAAACGGAGTATTAACTAGCACAAATTTGAATTGCGTTAAGCTTAATGTAGCAATTCATAATTTTGAACTATTTTGCAGAGCCTTACATTTCATTACATATTGTGTCCCTCTCTGATACAAGTACAGCAGGAATTTCAAAAATTAAGCAGCGTCAGGGAGGCATAAAACAGATTATAAATAAAATTGAATCTACTCACACTGTAAAACATTCCTATAGGATGCTTACAAAACCAAGCTTAGTCTTAACTGTAAAAAGCTTCTTCAAAAACAATTTGTGAAATTAAACCTTCATATGAGCTCCCAACTCACTATATCAACTGAAGATTGTGACGAAAATTAAAGGTAGCTCCTAAGGCAGTAGAACCTTTGAGGGAAATGTGACTGTTAGCACTTAAACTTCCAATATATTGCCAAAACTTTGCAAGCAAATTTTGCACCAATTTTAATAAGGCAGTTCACCTAGGTGACTAACCCATATTTAATTCAAGACCAAAGTGTGGCATCCATATGTCCAGACACTATCCCTATCTACTTTCTTGCCAGTGTTAAGAAACTTCATAAATTTACCACACTTCTTAATGAACTAGGATTTACTGCTGATTTTAACTCTTTAATTCAGCAAGTCATAGTAGTTCCTATGCACAAGGGTGGACACATGGCCAATCCAGGAAATAAGTCCATCAGTGCAACTAGTATTCTGTCAAAGGTTATGGATGGGTTACTCATGGAGCAGATACAGAGGGATGGCAGTAATTTACTATTCCATTTTTTGAGGATGATTTAGTTAAGGGTAGATCATACCTGCTATGTTTGGTCATTTTCACAAATAGCTGTAGTAGATAACGGATTTTCAGTGCATGCAGATTACTTGGATCTTGTCACATCAGTTGATACCAGACTTAGTTAATTCATGTGAATCAACTGGTTATATGAAAAGAATCTGATAAGGGAAGGTGGCCTAATTTCAGACCCTGAACAAGTAACCGTCAGGATGCCCAGGAATCAATACTCAGTCCTCTTTTTGTCAAACTTTAATCATATGGCTAGACTGACGTTTATTCCCTTTGGATGACCAGATTGCAGAATTTGGTTGTATTGTTTTCTTCCTCTCAGATATATTACGATTCCAGGAAGGATCGAATGAAACCCACTCTTGATGTAAACTTACTCCTGATGTTAAAAGAAGTCTTATTTATTACTATCAAATGCAATATAATTGCATGTAGGAAGCAATTCCTCTTGCCTACTATACTGAGGGAAAGCAGCTCAGATTCCACCCTGTCAAAAAAGGATGACAAACTTGGATTTTCCTTTCCTCAACAGATACCTTTCCTCAACAGATAGTAATCCTGCAAGAGTTGGGATGTGACCTCCTCATTATGTAGAAAACATTCCTAATATAACATAATTGTTCTGATTCTCTGTACCAACAAATGTCTCATAATCATTTTTGAAAAATAAATGATTGATCTGACCTATTATATTGAGGGGTGAAACAATTCAAGATTTACACAGCTAAAAATTACCTTGTTATACTCCCAGAAATCGTTCTCGGCAAGTCACCACAGTGGTACAGAAGGCCTTCAGTATAACACTATTTTAATGGGATATGTAGATTGTCTGGGAAGGTCATTTTTCTTTACATCTAAAAACAATATATATCTATATATATATATATATATATATATAGAGAGAGAGAGAGAGCCTGAGGGAGACAGAGAGTCATATCTTGATCGTCTGCTTTTCTCGTTGTATTTTAATTTATCTTACCCAGAATGGCTATCATAAGGGCTGCCATACTGATATGATTTTGTTTTTTAGGCTGCCCTCGGCCCAGAAAAAAGTTTGATTCCCTGTAGTATGATTTTGCATAGCTATTATCATAAATGAGTTTTTCACTTCCATTTAGTAACATTGCTTTTTATAAGGTCTATGACAACAGAGTTATTTTCTTCGTGACTTAGTCTAGTCTTTACTTGCATAAACTGCAGGTGTTAGAACCACTCCGCAATTAATATTTTCTCAGCATGGCAGTCTCTCCTTTTTTATCTCATGACACATCTGAAAAGCAGTTCTGTGGCCACATAATGTGAAAGAAAGATTCAGTAGAGAAAACTCTGCTAGTAAAGACCAAAGTCAAAAGTAGAATGAGCAGTAGAGGGCAAGATGGATAGACATTATTATAGGATCATAGGAAGTTACTAGGCTATTGGCCCTGAGGCCCTTACAAGCCTTATAATTTATCCCATGTTACAACAAGTCAGCACCTTATGCCACTGTCTTATTTTCTGTTTCCCATCCAGTTATCCAGGTTGCACTTAAAAAGGTTTACAGGATTATTAATGCATTAATGAATATGATTTACAAGAGCTGAAATCATTGAGGATGTGAAGAGGGCTCCCTAATGTTAGTCCCAAGTCTCACAAGTACTAGTAGTGGAAACATGAAAAACATCCAAAAATACAGAACAGTTAATGTCAAACATTGCTGTTCTCCTTTAAAGTTGTATTTTGTTGGGGAGCAAACCCCACCCACACCTCCTGAACTTATAGATGCTAACTCAAAGTTTACCATATCTCATAAAACAGGAAGTTTTCTGAGAAATGGCCATCTGAGATGTAAGCCTGCATTTTCGATTTAATCTTAATATTGCAAGCTTCGCATTAACAAGACTCAGAATATCAAATGTTTACCCATGAAGAGTCAGACTTGGCTAAATGAGTAGACAACTGCAATGTTTACTTTAAGATTGTAAAAAAAAAAAACATTACTCAGTCCAGTCATGTTTTCGTTTGTACAAAAATGGTGAAAAGGCAGGGTTATTAAATGTTGAAAGCTACAGTCCTTACAAAGTGGGAGGCACCAAGGCATTCCATGTCTCTCACTCCTGAAAGTTATCGGCTCTGTTCATTTGTCATTGCGTGAAAGTTGTCGCTTCAAAGTGCTAGTAAGGCAAATGACAAATAACTACATATTTGGTGCTGCACTTGTATTTTGTAGATAACAGGAAAAAGCAATATTTCACTAACTAACAAAAATAATAATAGCAATAAATTGTTATGGAGGTTTGCTATGTAACTCATCCTTGTTCTTCATATAAAACATTTCTCCAGTAGTTCTTTGAAAAAGTTGCATTTTAGCTGTTTATAGCAAATAACCAACCTTGCTAATAGAAAGCAAAATTGTGGGCAGTGAACAAAAGTGAAACAACAGAGTCTCTGTACTCCATCCTAGGCCAAGTTGGCCTGGACAAATTCCTTTCCATAGACAACATGAGATAAGAATAGGAAAAAATGGATCTTTGTGACTTGTTTGGCAGGAAATCAAAGAGAACAGTTTGGCAGGAAATCAAAGAGAACAAACAAACTGAAGGGTATTTGAGCATTAAACATCCAGGTGACTTATGGAGGAAAAATAATGTTAAGATAATCTTACCAACACTGGATTTTTTCAAGTACAATCTATAAACCTTCACAGGTGTGAAAAATTTAATTTAAAACTAAATGGTTACAGGACATTTTGACCCCAGATGATTCATCCCCAGCTGTTTTGACCCTGAATGATTTGACCCTGGTTAATATTAAAATTTCCTTGAATTAAAATATAAACAAATGGATATGAAAAAAAAAAAAAAACAATGGAAACAAATGTGAGTTTCTTAGTTAAGATTTTAAAAAAAAAGTGCAGACAGTATCAAAAGGTAAATGATTTTTTTTCTAAAAACAAAGGAACCAAAAAAGTAATTCAAAAAGCATCACATAAATTATTTTATCTCTCTCTCTCTCTATATATATATATATATATATATATATATATATATATAAAACTATAGAGCTGAGCAATCGAGACACAAATGTGATCATAAATGTGTATCTGCTTCCATTTTCAGGAAAGCATGATTAGCCTACCCAGCTTGCTGATCTACAGAAGGAGCTTCAGTTTAATCAGTTTTAACAGAATACCAAGGAAGGCAGAAATGGCCAGACAGCTAAATCTCGCAGACCATTAAATTAGAATATAGTTTAAGAACAGAAGAGAGCAATGCAGACCGGAGCCTCTGGGCCAGTTTGTAATCGTAATAATTTCCTTGCGCTTACTTTGCTATCATGAACAGTAGTTGTGTTTCCTATACAATCATCACAAAAGTAGATAAAATAAACATCAAATAAATGTACCAGATAAACAGATGAAACAGGAATAATCTTCCAAGAAAAATAATAAATTAATAAATCCAAAAGAAATATAAGGACAAGTAGAAGAAGATTCACATCCAATACAGTAAAGACATATCAACAAAATAGAAAATGTAGCTACTGCCACCTACTGGATCCCATAAATTAACATTAACATAAAAATAAAAATATTTTAAAATCAGACTGTTAATTTAATTATTGTGTACTTATTATTTACTAAATATAAAAACAGGATTAAAATGTATTTGGGGTCAAATAGTCTGAGGTCAAATCATCAGGGGTCAAACTGTCTAATAAATACTCTCATAAACAATAAATGAAAACATTTTATTATTTTATTAGCATTTGTTGCCCGGGAAAGTCCACTGGGTCAGAGACCCATTTTCAGTGGAGGCCTGAGGAGAAAAGCTCCACAATGCATTACAATGACAGACAATGTTTAACAACAAAATTTAAAAAAAATACTACATGTATGACAGGTGGTAAAACATATTACTATTTACAATTCAATAGGATTACAATAGTATGTACTAGGAGTCATTCCATACGTTAAACTGTTACATCAATACAAAAAACAAGGAGTATGGTACAGTAGTTAGTTTGTTGACAGTATAGTGATTCTGAATAGTAGGTGTACATTAGTCTTTGCGAAGAGAGGTCCCAGGATTCATGAAGCTTGCACCAGGCGCAGGCATAGCATAGGCGGTATAATGCCAAATATGGCTGCTGAGCGATTCAGGTATGATCCAATTCCACGTGCACTACCAGCGTACACCAGATCTGTGCAGCCCTCGGCTCAGGTATGCTAATCACCCCATGAGCAGTACTGCACCATGCAAATGAAGGTACATAACGATTCATTAAGTGGTGCAGGTGTAAGCCCACAGAAATGTAAACCAAAAAAAAAAATGGTTTACATTTTGCCAAACAGAACATTGGAGCTATGAAAGCGGACCAGACTCATGTATTACAAAGTTAACATATGCCAATGGCTAAATATACAGCCAATGGCATAAGAAAAGATGCACAACACCTAAAAAAAAACAACATTTAATGTCATGTCCACAGTAACACAAAGTACAACTGCAGGGAATGTGTGCGCAAACGGGAACACAAGGAAAATATATACAAATGTCATAAAATCGCAATGTAATACAAATCATGATTTCACCATAATACTCAATGGTATGCATGGTACACCACAACCAAGTTGCAAGGGTTGCTAAGGGTCTGTGACAGTGTTCGGCATGGTAACTATGAATTAGTAGTCAATGCTATGCAAATGAGGCAAGTAATAGTGAATCGCAAATGTCCCGCCGGACTAAGGATGTACCATATGGCGCAGCGCTACAACACTGAGGAGTAGTTTGGAGGTATACATGACATCAGCAGTGGGGTGTGCCACCGAAGCTGTAAGCACATTGGAGCAATGCAAATCTGGGCTGCCCGTTGCTAAGCAAAACCGCAGGATAGGGTGGTGATGTAGGTATAGCATCGTTTAGCTGAGAGCACATATGGTGCCCGAAAATGCATGTGTACGTGGATGAAAACGTGCCCAAAACCCGGTAAGCAGACGCACACGCCACTCACCATAGCTCAAGCAGGAAGGTTAGGGGAAGAAAATAAAGAAATGCTGCAGTAGGGTAATTGGAGTACAACTGAGCAATTAACACCTATTAACTCACAGTGGGCAATCGACGGCAGCTAGCAAGTCTGCTCGCAGCAACCTGCAGAACAGGATAGGGGAGGTGTCTGATTGCAAAGAAAAGAGAACTGTCATAGCAGAGCAAAGCAAACCTGCAGTAGATCGGCCATAGAACACATTTCGCAAGATAAGCCAGGTTTTGGAAAGTACAAAAGAAAGCAGGCTGCTGGATGCATGCCAGAAAATGGGAGGGGAAATGTTAAGAAATGTTAAGGGAAGGCCAAGAGGTAATCCACGGCAGCTAAATGTAATTCAACACCAAAGGCACCACAATAGCAGTACCTGTGGTAAAACACATAAGATACCCTGTAGCTCCGATTGTACATACACACCCTATGACATCATCAGTGTTCAAAGCACAATAGTATAAAGTGTGAAGGCACCGCACACACACCTGTGTATTCCCAAACACTGCACCATCAGTGTAAACAGACGGGGAACTTTTACAATGTACATGTTGGGAGCTGCCACAGCTGTGATTCATCACCATGTCTTAGAGACTGAAGATGTTGTGGAGGATGATGCTGACAACCACCGCAGGCCCCAGAGGAGGAGAAGAGTGTTCAGACCAAGGGTAACCTACCAGGGGCTACATGATCTGGAGATAGTAGAGCATTACAGGGTGGACAGGGACATCTTACAGCAAATAGTTGAACTGTGCCGGCCACGCCTGAGATCCAGAAACAACAGGGGGAACCCAACCCAGTGGACACGAAGGTATGTGTAAGCTTGAGAATAGTAGCCACAGGTACCTTTCAAAGGCCAACTGGAGATATAATGGAGATCTCACAGGCATCAGCATCCAGGATTCTATACCAGTTCCTGGATGCCATGTTACCACATGCCAATGAGCATATATACTTCCCCCGAACTCAGGAGGAGTTGGCCAGCAATATGCTTCTCTTCCACCATGTGGCACACTACCTGGAGGTACTGGGTGCAATAGACTGCACGCACATACATATCAAGTCACCACCCGGTGAGCATGGTAGGTGCTACATAAACCGCAAGGGATACCACTCCAACTGCCAGGTTGTGTGCAATGCCCAGGGCATTATCATGGATGTGTGTGCTGGCAGCCCTGGAAGCTACCATGACTCCATCTGGCATGCCTCACAGCTGTATCAGGTATTTGTCAGGGGGGACATCCCACATGGCCACCTTGTGGGGGATGCTGGCTATGCACTGGAGCCGTGGATGATGACTCCCATCAGAAATGCACACACACCCATGCAAGAATGCCATAATGAGGCACACGCCCAAACCAGAATCATCATAGAGCATGTGTTTGGGATGCTGAAATCACGGTTCCGTTGCTTGGACATATCTGGTAGAGCCTTGCAGTAATCTCCAGGTACGTGTGCCCACATCTTCATAGTATGTGCCATGCTACATAATATGATCCTGCGGAAACAGCTGCAGCAGGGACATAATGGTAAAGGCCCTCACAGCCCACCGCAATTGCCAAGGCCATCACAGGCACAGAGGGTTCAGACCACGAACACCCTGTGCCAACCCCAGTAGGCAGACGGAGGCGTACCCAATATGCCCACGCCTTGGCAAAGAGGGGATGTATAGCACATATACTGACAGTGTAGGCCCCTACAGACTGACACTCCTCTCCACCTACACACACGACCACCTGTAAATTGTAATGTATAGGTGGCCTACTGTGTGAATCCTACATAGGCAGCCCTCAACCATTGCACACACAACAGCTATTGGAACAAGGAATGTCAACACCTGAACAGTACATGCACCTAACAGCATATGTTGATACTGTATGTATAGGTTCCTAGGTACATCAGTAGGTACATGCCCGATTGTCAGAGGCCATTCATCAACCGAGGCAAACAGTGTCTGCTATCGCCACCACATCGATTAACCAACTGTCCATCAGTGGAGCAGAGACAATTGCGGGATCCATGTGTGTAATCACTGTTCCCCACACACTCTGCATGGATTCCCTGGTGTGTTAATGAGGGGCTCCATATAATGTAATCAGGGATATAGTGACAAAGCATGGGGAATACCCATGACAGGTATCTGTCACCCCAGCATGCTCCACCTATAGTTGTGTGAAGGTATAGCACATTATAATGTGTGGCTCACTGTGGCATACATTCCCAATGCTGGAGCACATCCATTAAACATCACTTGGACATACCATTAATAGGTCTCATCCATATGTAAACTAACTTGAGTTACACATTTGATTGCAGTATGGAGTAACAGCCGTAGTACAGTCCACATACAAAACACCATAACGTGTACAAATCCCAGATGCCCAAGTGGTAAAAGCATTGACTGTCGTGCATGTTCCTGGTTCCACGTCCTGCAAGGGATGTTACGTAATCCCGAAGGCACGAATAATGGATGTTAGATGCAGGTCATCAGATCAGGTTTAGCACATGTTAGCAGGTTTATGCGTTGGCAAGTGCTGGTAAGCGTCGTTTAAACATGACTATATGGATATGCATGAAACAGGGCTAAGCTTTGCTGAATATCGCGCAGATCATGGCCAACGATGTCCAGAAAAGGTGAAACTAGCATTATTCACCCCTGTACTAATAGTGCCTGCTCTGAAGGGTAAAACAACCACTGCCAGGAGTAGAACACACAATCACCTAACACTAAGCTACCCGAGATGTACCAATGGCAGGTGTGTATTGTGACAGGTTAAAACACAAACGTGAGGAGTCCAGGAAACAGTATACACCGCCATGTACACAACGAAAGGTGTGTTCTCCCTCTCTCTCTCTCTCTATATATATATATATATATATATATATATATCTATATATATATATATATATATATATATATATATATATATATATAAAATAGAGATAGAAAGGATGATAGAGAGATATATGTCAATATATACGGATTCACCTATATCTGCAAATATATAGATAGGTCAACGACATGTACACGACCATAGAGGTACAAATAAATAAGATACTACCAACTATCGAATGTTTCACATACCAACACGCGTAATCACGAGGCTTAAAGACTGAAATACCACAGTACCAGAACACTAGAACAGCGAGTAATATTATCACGATGTTAAGGGACATTTAGTTATCGCTGCCAGTGCTGCAGTCCAGGTAGGTACTGTTGTCAACTGTAAACACGCAAAGGCACAAAATAGACAAACCAAATAAACAAAATAACCAAGTTAGGCAGCTCCAGGCAAAAGAAAATCCAAACTTTATTTGGTTAGCGCTTTCGGAAGATTCAGTGAACTTCCTTCTTCAGACAACAAAGCACAATTAGAAACCTCCTTAAGTAGCAAAACATCTTCAATAAATAATTCAATTAGCAGACAATTATACTTTAAAATCATGTCAATTAAAAACTTTGAATGCCAATCTTATAAGCTCAAAAGCTCAACAGAAAGCGGAGAAAAATGGGAAGAGATACATCTTATTTAAAACAATAATGCGCTCCAGAGTGCAGAACAGTTCAAAACACTTACTAAATATAACAAGTAGCTAGCAGGAAAACACATTTCTAAAAGTACATAACAGGCCATATAATGAGGTAGTTTTTTTAAAAATAAAACATTAAAATCAGATTAATCCCTAAAATTTAATTTGGCTACCTCTTCAATGCTAAGTGTTTTGAACTGTTCTGCACTCTGGAGCGCATTATTGTTTTAAATAAGATGTATTTCTTGCCGTTTTTCTCCACTTTCTGTTGAGCTTTTGAGCTTGTAAGATTGGCATTCAAAGTTTTTAATTGACATGATTTTAAAGTATAATTGTTTGCTAATTGAATTATTTATTGAAGATGTTTTGCTACTTAAGGGGGTTTCTAATTGTGCTTTGTTGTCTGAAGAAGGAAGTTCACTGAATCTTCCGAAAGCGCTAACCAAATAAAGTTTGGATTTTCTTTTGCCTGACACTGTTGTCAACTGTGTTTGTGATTGCTGTAGTCTGTGTAAGTGTGTGTTGAGGGTGCCGTGTGCATTTCCGTGGGACTGTAATGTGTGTGTGTGTGTGTGTGTGTTTGCATCATGTGTCTGTTAGTGCTAACTCGGAGGTAGATCATTACGTAGGTGTGGTCATAGCTGGCCGTAGGAATATGGTAGCCACCAGTCCCACTTTAAGAGGGACAGCCCCTCCCTGGGCAGTTGTGTCCTGACAACAAATATTAAAAAGGGCAAATGTCCGAGATTGTAGGACATAATTATGTCCCATATATTATGTAATAGTTGCATTAAATAGTTATTCCTGCATCTAAAATACGTAAATGTTACATGAAACATGATAAGTAGCTGAAGTGCTACAAGAATAAGTATGTATTTAGGATAAAAGTACGTTCTATCCTGTGTACTGACTGTGGGTATGTGTCGGCCTGTAAACACCGATGTGTGTCCTGCAAATGTCCCACTATGGCCATTTGAAAAGGTGGCAACCCATGCCAAAGAGGTTCAGTCACCAACACAACTGCAATGAGTGCAAATATCTGTGACAGAAATACATGAGACAGCTGTCATTTAGTAACATTCCCTTACATATCGATGTATTTCCGGAGGTATTGAAGTATCAACCTCGCCTGCATGCTATATAGGAACCAATTAACAATGGCTCAATGTATAAGCCCACAACAACCATAGTTTTAGTCTACTAAATGATAGGTCTTCAATTAGGGAAGGAGCCCACACACATATATGGAATATGTAGAAATGCAGTCCCCACAAACCTGTATATGCTATGTACACCCACCTACATCTCCCCCACACCCGAAACAATTGCAATACAGACTGTAATAACATCACAAACATCCACTCACTCAATTACATCTGCAGAAGCATTAACATACCTTGTGAGAGAGACACATTTGTAATGGCGCCATGTGAAATCGTAGCTGTTGTATAATGGAACAGACGGCGATGTTACAGGTTTTGTTTGCATTAGTCCCTTATCAGGTGGTTGAGATGACAGGTACACTCACATGTAGAACCACATACTCTAGCCATCACACACAATCCACAGGGGACATGAATTCAAAATATCCATGGCTCTCCAAATAGCAGTTGCAATTCCTCACAACAAAACACATACAGGCCATCTCCCCGAAGGTAAGGCAAAAGGACAACACCCAAGTAGAGAATTCAATTATACCCCACTGTTGCCGCATAATTGGTGAATGGAGTAGCTGCATAGCTGATGTGCATGTAATAATTTACTTAGGAACACCAATTGGTGGCAGGAGACCACATGTTACAGGTATTTATGTATATAAGGATGCCTTGCCATACATTCAAACCGTATGCTCATACCATAGAACCGTTTAAACAGTAAAGGTGTAAGAGAGATATTTATGAAGACTCGGAACACTAACAATGTATGTAGAACACTCAGTATGTTAGTGTATGTAGAGCCTGTTTTGTATTAATTAAAGTGTACACAATGCATAAAGTGGGAAAAGGTATTATGTAGTGATGTCTTGTTGAGCATAGTAACGCTTGTAGAAATTGTGTGTCCTGCTGTGGGCCACAAGGTAAACATCTCATACACCACAAGGGATGCTACATGAGGGCTTTAAACACAATTCCACACCACCCACCATCAGTGGTAGGGTTTGTCCAACAAGTACGTGCCATAGCAGGGGATAGTATATGTTGATATAGTGTCACAGTAGGCATGTGTATTGGCATATAACGAGAATAACATGCCTAAGGTGGTCCTGCTGTGCAAGTATGCTTTGCATTATGGGATAATGTTTAAAATATGTGTAATGTACAGTATTGTAGGTAGACATGTCAGATATTTTACACAGCATAACTGTTATATCATGCAAACAAAAGGTATGTCTATTGGCATGTACAACACACAATAACAGGATACATATGGCTTGTAGTCACGAGACACTGTAACAGCATGATAGCTAATTGAAATGGAAGAGCTACTCAATTATCCATGCACAAAGGACATGTAATAGCTTCACAGGTTCATAGTTAGGTACTATGCTGTCCGCCAAGTCCATTTGTAAGCCCAACTACAGTGTTTTCACCAGCTGCACCTCCCTAGGGTAGTGTCCTGTGTCTGTGAACAGCAGAGCCATGTGTTACCTGCACCTGTGTACAGTACAGCCACTGCAGTGATCCCTGGTGTACATGTGTGTCTCCCATCCACCCATTGAGGTATCTCATGAAGAGTGCTAGTGAGTGTCCCTGCTTGATGTACATAGGAATCATGTTCCAAAGCATGGTGAGTGTCTGGTTCAAGAATGTATCCCTCAAGCACGTCCCACTCATCATTGCGTTTGTGTACATATCCATGAGCATGTTGCTCTCAGTGGCTTTCGCTTATGTTGCTTATGTGGAGTATATCCATCACTATTGTTGTGGACATGGGCCCTGTATGTTCAGCAGAGGTCACCCCTGAGTATGCAGTATGCAAATGTGTACAGTTGTGGTGTCTGTAGTTGTGCCACATACATCATCCTTCGGAGGTCAATAATTCTCATGGTGTGTTAATTTTGTGGTATGTAAAGCCGTTGCTGTTCTGTAAGGTACACCCCAAAAGGGGTGTTGTACCCTTGAACGTGTGTCATACGTCAGGAGTATAGAGGTACAATGGGTGCCTTTGTTCCAGCTACAAACCCATTACAGATAAGGGTGGCCACGTAGAAGGATATCCACGCCACATTGGCAATATGGTTATCAAAGGAGTGAGTGCTATATACGTGTGTACTAAGATTCCGTGATAATGTCACATGTATGTAGGGGACTGCCACCTATGTGATAGTCAGTGGGTGATTGGTGTAATCCAAAGGGGATGTCTATGCACCTTGTGTCATGCAGCTTGAGGCCATGTTATCGACACCAGGTATCCGTCACAGTGACACCCTTATGGAGGGTGTCTGTATCAGCTGGTGGATCAATCATGGCTCCTTGTTTGCAGTCATCTGGAAACCTATTCAGGAAAGTCCCTCTGTGCTAGCCTGTACCTCAGGAAAGCATATACCGAACATGAGGGGCCCTATGACTGAGGACTGTGGTACGCCAAGTGTAACTGAATTACAGTAGGTACTACGGTATGCTACCCTCACTGTGTGGGTCCTGTCCATGAGCCACTTTGCATAACATCTTGAGACATAGGGGTCGATGTGCAGGTGGATGTGTATGTTGTCAATACCAGAATGGAGAACGGTGATGAAAGCCA
Organism: Protopterus annectens; assembly: GCF_019279795.1. Taxonomy (NCBI): domain Eukaryota; kingdom Metazoa; phylum Chordata; order Ceratodontiformes; family Protopteridae; genus Protopterus; species Protopterus annectens. The sequence goes on from NC_056729.1 coordinate 1,637,646,323, forward strand.
ATGAGAGGACAATGTAGGCTGTGTGGACCCCCTTACCGTCATCAACTACCCTGGTAACTGTATCAAAGGAGTCCACCAGGTGTAGGAGCCATGGTCTGGCCCTAACAAATCCAACCTGGGTGGCATCAAAGGTCTGCAGCCCACCAATGTCTCTGTGAATGACTTCCATGATGATGTGCCCCATAGCATTGCAGAACAGTCCAGTCAGGTGTATAGGGCAATAGTCCCTCTGGTTCATTGTGGCGCCACCTGTGTGGAGTGTGATAACTGTTGCTGTGCACCATTCAGGGGCCACAATGTCTGATACAAGGCTATTAGTTAATCTGGTGGCCAAGTGGGGAGCCATGTCGTTCTGAGGTTTGTGTAAATCGCAGCCTGGGATATTGGACGGTCACATGGAGTCTGTGTTCCAGGCCTTAGAGAGTGCAGGTTGGAACTGTGTAGTTGTGACTGCAGGGACTCTGCAATGTTCCTGTATAGATTTTGGCCCTGTAGGGAATGAGAGGGTGTAAAGTTAGCATTGAACCTATCTGCCAGGATGTTGCCAATATCAGTTGGTTCTGTAATGTTCCTGCCTAACCATCGTATGTCAGAGCAGATGTGGGTATTGCCATCGATTACTGACATACCTCCATAATGCTTTGTGGTAGTCCTTGGAATGTGTCGCAGTAATGTTTACGTAGCTAGCTTTGAAGGATGTGATAAGGGATCCCGGATTCCTACTGAGGCTTACCAGTGAGTTACCCCACCCATGGGATTGTACTCCTCTTTGAAACAGCCTCTACCTTTTGTTGTACATTATGTCCATGGAACTGGACCCCCAGAGTGGCATCCGTTATCTGGTTGGTACCATCATTGCTCTGTTTGGGATAGCATGATCCATGCAGTCGTGTAAGTGCTAATAAAGTGCACTGGTGTATGTTTCAGGGTTTGTAAGTACATTGTCCATCTGCACAGGTGTCATGATGTTTACTACCGCTGTCATAAGACGTCTGAAGTAGGCCTTGTAGAAATCTTGTACTGTGTATTCCGTGAAGGGTGTGGTGCCGGGATGTGGATAACAAGGGTGATTAGCATACGTTCGGAAACTACCAACGAGGGGATAACCCCAGGTGTGGAACACCAGTCACATGTTGGTAATGTCCATGTCTAGGATATTGTTGGTCTTGGTGGTGGTGTGTATGGGTTGATCCAGCCAAGTGGAGGTTATGAATCCCAGAAAGCGTTGGCCTAATGTGTCGGTACATGAGTAGGTATCCCAGTTAAGTGTGGGGTAGTGTCAGTCTCACATCAGTAGTTCCTGTCTGAACCCTACTGTCCAGTACACCAAGAAATGAGGGCCGGTAACCGTGGGGTATGGTGTGAAATCCGTAGCAAGTTACAATGTGTATAGCAGTTCTGGCCACAGTTAGTTGCACGTGGATTACCTCTGATGCATTGTGCTAAGTAACCAGCCTGGAGGTGTGTACATCTTTGTGAAATATGGACACACATCCGCTGTGGGTGTTCCAGTCCTGGTTACATGACTGAAAGGTGTGGTCTGCATATAACCTGTCAGTGCAGGTGTGCTGTCCGGAGCCTAGAGGCAGGTCCCAGTCACTGCAGAGATATCGAAGTGGTCCATTATAAGGAGTGCCTCACCTGAGTGCGTTAGAGATGAAGATGTCAAGCATTGAGTAACATTACCCCAGGTTTTGCTTGCCTGTTCCTGTTCTGGTGGTGAATATGTTATTGGAAACTGTCCAAGACAGGCTGTATAGGAGCAGCAAGAGCCTTACATGTTATCTGTAATCCCAGGGCCGACAGGTGCAGGTCATCTGTGCCAAAGCATCATGTTTTGTTGACCATGTCATTCAAAGCAGACAGATATTGGATGCCTGTGGAATGACAGCAGAAGCATAGGCAACTGTTGAAGTGAAACATTCCGTCGCTGTACAGTGGTATCAGTCTGGATGAATACAGAATGCTTCTCAGGGCTTGGGCGATACCTTCTCGGCTACAAGACCGGAGAGCTATTGCATGTCCCTGTACATGTAGTCCAGGAAGTTACATCTCAGGGCAGTCACACTAACATGGAGAATGACAGTCAAATTTTACCTGGTGAGGTGTGGCATGGGTGCATAGGTTATGTTGCGGATCCTGTTAGCCAATAGCCAAATGTAAGTGACTATCGCCTTCTGTAGCCTGCTGAGTGGGACATCAGTGTGACCGCCTACAGAGTCACCTATGGCTGGTGTGTTGGGTATGTTATAACACCCTATTGGCTGTAGTTGATGGGCACACATGAGTCTGTGGGCTATAAGTAATTGGTGTTGTGTTTAGTGATGGGGCAGCCTGTGTTGCCTACACAGAGAGTAATGGAGAGGTTCTGTAAATGTCGTGAGTCGCATTTCATGTGTGGCCTGTGGTGGTGGAGATCTAATGGGACTATGTGATGAGTGGGGTGTGTTGCAAATGTTTAACGTCCCCACATGAATGTCAGGTTCAGTCTGGGATGGAAAGAGCATTACCCCAGCATGGCTACATATGTGCATCTCCCAGAGGCTGTAGTGTCGTATGTTGGGAGGTGAGCATTGACTGTGTACATGAGACAATTGCTCTATTGCCTCATGTTTGCCATATTCATCATATAGACAGGCAATAACACTTCTAAGTGACACTTGGACATGCCTGTATATTCAACCATGTCTCACAAGATATGTGAGATGCGTGTACAACAGCTGTTGTACTGTAAGCAAGCTGGAAATGTAAGGACAAACAGTATACTTGTAGGAAATGAGTTGAAATTGGTGCTATAGTAATTAGTAGCTCATGAAGTGCTTACATGTTCTGAACAAGTGCTGAGCATGAATATGCAATACAGATAGGGTGTTGGATAATATAAACCCACTGCAACCCACAAGTGGAGACCCAAGTCATAATTGGAGGCACTGCACTATTACCCTGCTGAGTATGGTCTGCAGGTCTATGAACCTTTATCAACATAGATGTTAGCAGTACAGATGTAGATGACAGCACGGATGATTTCACACTGCATAGCATACCTGGGACAGGTCATAGGACATCATCACCCATACTGTGTTCCAGCTACACTGAGTATACTAGATGTACCTTTGTATGTCACAGGAGTGTTCTACCAGTGGCCTGTTGACAGAAGCAACACTACAAAAGGTGTCTGAGTGACATGTGCATATCACACCAGTGGCACCTACAGTAAAACAGGGTTAATGTTTTGTACTCCCCCTCATTGTAAAACAATAATGCGCTCCAGAGTGCAGAACAGTTCAAAACACTTACTAAATATAACAAGTAGCTAGCAGGAAAACACATTTCTAAAAGTACATAACAGGCCATATAATGAGGTAGTTTTTTAAAATAAAACATTAAAATCAGATTAATCCCTAAAATTTAATTTGGCTACCTCTTCAATGCTAAGTGTTTTGAACTGTTCTGCACTCTGGAGCGCATTATTGTTTTAAATAAGATGTATTTCTTTGCCGCTTTTCTCCACTTTCTGTTGAGCTTTTGTGTAAGATTGGCATTCAAAGTTTTAATTGACATGATTTTAAAGTATAATTGTTTGCTAATTGAATTATTTATTGAAGATGTTTTGCTACTTAAGGGGGTTTCTAATTGTGCTTTGTTGTCTGAAGAAGGAAGTTCACTGAATCTTCCGAAGCGCTAACCAAATAAAGTTTGGATTTTCTTTTGCCTGACACTGTTGTCAACTGTGTTTGTGATTGCTGTAGTCTGTGTAAGTGTGTGTTGAGGGTGCCGTGTGCATTTCCGTGGGACTGTAATGTGTGTGTGTGTGTGTGTGTGTTTGCATCATGTGTCTGTTAGTGCTAACTCGGAGGTAGATCATTACGTAGGTGTGGTCATAGCTGGCCGTAGGAATATGGTAGCCACCAGTCCCACTTTAAGAGGGACAGCCCCTCCCTGGGCAGTTGTGTCCTGACAACAAATATTAAAAAGGGCAAATGTCCGAGATTGTAGGACATAATTATGTCCCATATATTATGTAATAGTTGCATTAAATAGTTATTCCTGCATCTAAAATACGTAAATGTTACATGAAACATGATAAGTAGCTGAAGTGCTACAAGAATAAGTATGTATTTAGGATAAAAGTACGTTCTATCCTGTGTACTGACTGTGGGTATGTGTCGGCCTGTAAACACCGATGTGTCCTGCAAATGTCCCACTATGGCCATTTGAAAAGGTGGCAACCCATGCCAAAGAGGTTCAGTCACCAACACAACTGCAATGAGTGCAAATATCTGTGACAGAAATACATGAGACAGCTGTCATTTAGTAACATTCCCTTACATATCGATGTATTTCCGGAGGTATTGAAGTATCAACCTCGCCTGCATGCTATATAGGAACCAATTAACAATGGCTCAATGTATAAGCCCACAACAACCATAGTTTTAGTCTACTAAATGATAGGTCTTCAATTAGGGAAGGAGCCCACACACATATATGGAATATGTAGAAATGCAGTCCCCACAAACCTGTATATGCTATGTACACCCACCTACATCTCCCCCACACCCGAAACAATTGCAATACAGACTGTAATAACATCACAAACATCCACTCACTCAATTACATCTGCAGAAGCATTAACATACCTTGTGAGAGACACATTTGTAATGGCGCCATGTGAAATCGTAGCTGTTGTATAATGGAACAGACGGCGATGTTACAGGTTTTGTTTGCATTAGTCCCTTATCAGGTGGTTGAGATGACAGGTACACTCACATGTAGAACCACATACTCTAGCCATCACACACAATCCACAGGGGACATGAATTCAAAATATCCATGGCTCTCCAAATAGCAGTTGCAATTCCTCACAACAAAACACATACAGGCCATCTCCAAGGTAAGGCAAAAGGACAACACCCAAGTAGAGAATTCAATTATACCCCACTGTTGCCGCATAATTGGTGAATGGAGTAGCTGCATAGCTGATGTGCATGTAATAATTTACTTAGGAACACCAATTGGTGGCAGGAGACCACATGTTACAGGTATTTATGTATATAAGGATGCCTTGCCATACATTCAAACCGTATGCTCATACCATAGAACCGTTTAAACAGTAAAGGTGTAAGAGAGATATTTATGAAGACTCAGAACACTAACAATGTATGTAGAACACTCAGTATGTTAGTGTATGTAGAGCCTGTTTTGTATTAATTAAAGTGTACACAATGCATAAAGTGGGAAAAGGTATTATGTAGTGATGTCTTGTTGAGCATAGTAACGCTTGTAGAAATTGTGTGTCCTGCTGTGGGCCACAAGGTAAACATCTCATACACCACAAGGGATGCTACATGAGGGCTTTAAACACAATTCCACACCACCCACCATCAGTGGTAGGGTTTGTCCAACAAGTACGTGCCATAGCAGGGGATAGTATATGTTGATATAGTGTCACAGTAGGCATGTGTATTGGCATAAAACGAGAATAACATGCCTAAGGTGGTCCTGCTGTGCAAGTATGCTTTGCATTATGGGATAATGTTTAAAATATGTGTAATGTACAGTATTGTAGGTAGACATGTCAGATATTTTACACAGCATAACTGTTATATCATGCAAACAAAAGGTATGTCTATTGGCATGTACAACACACAATAACAGGATACATATGGCTTGTAGTCACGAGACACTGTAACAGCATGATAGCTAATTGAAATGGAAGAGCTACTCAATTATCCATGCACAAAGGACATGTAATAGCTTCACAGGTTCATAGTTAGGTACTATGCTGTCCGGCCAAGTCCATTTGTAAGCCCAACTACAGTGTTTTCACCAGCGGCACCTCCCTAGGGTAGTGTCCTGTGTCTGTGAACAGCAGAGCCATGTGTTACCTGCACCTGTGTACAGTACAGCCACTGCAGTGATCCCTGGTGTACATGTGTGTCTCCCATCCACCCATTGAGGTATCTCATGAAGAGTGCTAGTGAGTGTCCCTGCTTGATGTACATAGGAATCATGTTCCAAAGCATGGTGAGTGTCTGGTTCAAGAATGTATCCCTCAAGCACGTCCCACTCATCATTGCGTTTGTGTACATATCCATGAGCATGTTGCTCTCAGTGGCTTTCGCTTATGTTGCTTATGTGGAGTATATCCATCACTATTGTTGTGGACATGGGCCCTGTATGTTCAGCAGAGGTCACCCCTGAGTATGCAGTATGCAAATGTGTACAGTTGTGGTGTCTGTAGTTGTGCCGTATACATCATCCTTCGGAGGTCAATAATCCTCATGGTGTGTTAATTTTGTGGTATGTAAAGCCGTTGCTGTTCTGTAAGGTACACCCCAAAAGGGGTGTTGTACCCTTGAACGTGTGTCATACGTCAGGAGTATAGAGGTACAATGGGTGCCTTTGTTCCAGCTACAAACCCATTACAGATAAGGGTGGCCACGTAGAAGGATATCCACGCCACATTGGCAATATGGTTATCAAAGGAGTGAGTGCTATATACGTGTGTACTAAGATTCCGTATAATGTCACATGTATGTAGGGGACTGCCACCTATGTGATAGTCAGTGGGTGATTGGTGTAATCCAAAGGGGATGTCTATGCACCTTGTGTCATGCAGCTTGAGGCCATGTTATCGACACCAGGTATCCGTCACAGTGACACCCTTATGGAGGGTGTCTGTATCAGCTGGTGGATCAATCATGGCTCCTTGTTTGCAGTCATCTGGAAACCTATTCAGGGAAAGTCCCTCTGTGCTAGCCTGTACCTCAGGAAAGCATATACCGAACATGAGGGGCCCTATGACTGAGGACTGTGGTACGCCAAGTGTAACTGAATTACAGTAGGTACTACGGTATGCTACCCTCACTGTGTGGGTCCTGTCCATGAGCCACTTTGCATAACATCTTGAGACATAGGGGTCGATGTGCAGGTGGATGTGTATGTTGTCAATACCAGAATGGAGAACGGTGATGAAAGCCAATGAGAGGACAATGTAGGCTGTGTGGACCCCCTTACCGTCATCAACTACCCTGGTAACTGTATCAAAGGAGTCCACCAGGTGTAGGAGCCATGGTCTGGCCCTAACAAATCCAACCTGGGTGGCATCAAAGGTCTGCAGCCCACCAATGTCTCTGTGAATGACTTCCATGATGATGTGCCCCATAGCATTGCAGAACAGTCCAGTCAGGTGTATAGGGCAATAGTCCCTCTGGTTCATTGTGGCGCCACCTGTGTGGAGTGTGATAACTGTTGCTGTGCACCATTCAGGGGCCACAATGTCTGATACAAGGCTATTAGTGAATCTGGTGGCCAAGTGGGGAGCCATGTCGTTCTGAGGTTTGTGTAAATCGCAGCCTGGGATATTGGACGGTCACATGGAGTCTGTGTTCCAGGCCTTAGAGAGTGCAGGTTGGAACTGTGTAGTTGTGACTGCAGGGACTCTGCAATGTTCCTGTATAGATTTTGGCCCTGTAGGGAATGAGAGGGTGTAAAGTTAGCATTGAACCTATCTGCCAGGATGTTGCCAATATCAGTTGGTTCTGTAATGTTCCTGCCTAACCATCGTATGTCAGAGCAGATGTGGGTATTGCCATCGATTACTGACATACCTCCATAATGCTTTGTGGTAGTCCTTGGAATGTGTCGCAGTAATGTTTACGTAGCTAGCTTTGAAGGATGTGATAAGGGATCCCGGATTCCTACTGAGGCTTACCAGTGAGTTACCCCACCCATGGGATTGTACTCCTCTTTGAAACAGCCTCTACCTTTTGTTGTACATTATGTCCATGGAACTGGACCCCCAGAGTGGCATCCGTTATCTGGTTGGTACCATCATTGCTCTGTTTGGGATAGCATGATCCATGCAGTCGTGTAAGTGCTAATAAAGTGCACTGGTGTATGTTTCAGGGTTTGTAAGTACATTGTCCATCTGCACAGGTGTCATGATGTTTACTACCGCTGTCATAAGACGTCTGAAGTAGGCCTTGTAGAAATCTTGTACTGTGTATTCCGTGAAGGGTGTGGTGCCGGGATGTGGATAACAAGGGTGATTAGCATACGTTCGGAAACTACCAACGAGGGGATAACCCCAGGTGTGGAACACCAGTCACATGTTGGTAATGTCCATGTCTAGGATATTGTTGGTCTTGGTGGTGGTGTGTATGGGTTGATCCAGCCGAGTGGAGGTTATAAATCCCAGAAAGCGTTGGCCTAATGTGTCGGTACATGAGTAGGTATCCCAGTTAAGTGTGGGGTAGTGTCAGTCTCACATCAGTAGTTCCTGTCTGAACCCTACTGTCCAGTACACCAAGAAATGAGGGCCGGTAACCGTGGGGTATGGTGTGAAATCCGTAGCAAGTTACAATGTGTATAGCAGTTCTGGCCACAGTTAGTTGCACGTGGATTACCTCTGATGCATTGTGCTAAGTAACCAGCCTGGAGGTGTGTACATCTTTGTGAAATATGGACACACATCCGCTGTGGGTGTTCCAGTCCTGGTTACATGACTGAAAGGTGTGGTCTGCATATAACCTGTCAGTGCAGGTGTGCTGTCCGGAGCCTAGAGGCAGGTCCCAGTCACTGCAGAGATATCGAAGTGGTCCATTATAAGGAGTGCCTCACCTGAGTGCGTTAGAGATGAAGATGTCAAGCATTGAGTAACATTACCCCAGGTTTTGCTTGCCTGTTCCTGTTCTGGTGGTGAATATGTTATTGATACTGTCCAAGACAGGCTGTATAGGAGCAGCAAGAGCCTTACATGTTATCTGTAATCCCAGGGCCGACAGGTGCAGGTCATCTGTGCCAAAGCATCATGTTTTGTTGACCATGTCATTCAAAGCAGACAGATATTGGATGCCTGTGGAATGACAGCAGAAGCATAGGCAACTGTTGAAGTGAAACATTCCGTCGCTGTACAGTGGTATCAGTCTGGATGAATACAGAATGCTTCTCAGGGCTTGGGCGATACCTTCTCGGCTACAAGACCGGAGAGCTATTGCATGTCCCTGTACATGTAGTCCAGGAAGTTACATCTCAGGGCAGTCACACTAACATGGAGAATGACAGTCAAATTTTACCTGGTGAGGTGTGGCATGGGTGCATAGGTTATGTTGCGGATCCTGTTAGCCAATAGCCAAATGTAAGTGACTATCGCCTTCTGTAGCCTGCTGAGTGGGACATCAGTGTGACCGCCTACAGAGTCACCTATGGCTGGTGTGTTGGGTATGTTATAACACCCTATTGGCTGTAGTTGATGGGCACACATGAGTCTGTGGGCTATAAGTAATTGGTGTTGTGTTTAGTGATGGGGGCAGCCTGTGTTGCCTACACAGAGAGTACGGAGAGGTTCTGTAAATGTCGTAGTCGTACTATGTGTGGCCTGTGGTGGTGGAGATCTAATGGGACTATGTGATGAGTGGGGTGTGTTGCAAATGTTTAACGTCCCCACATGAATGTCAGGTTCAGTCTGGGATGGAAAGAGCATTACCCCCAGCATGGCTACATATGTGCATCTCCCAGAGGCTGTAGTGTCGTATGTTGGGAGGTGAGCATTGACTGTGTACATGAGACAATTGCTCTATTGCCTCATGTTTGCCATATTCATCATATAGACAGGCAATAACACTTCTAAGTGACACTTGGACATGCCTGTATATTCAACCATGTCTCACAAGATATGTGAGGTACGTGTGTACAACAGCTGTTGTACTGTAAGCAAGCTGGAAATGTAAGGACAAACAGTATACTTGTAGGAAATGAGTTGAAATTGGTGCTATAGTAATTAGTAGCTCATGAAGTGCTTACATGTTCTGAACAAGTGCTGAGCATGAATATGCAATACAGATAGGGTGTTGGATAATATAAACCCACTGCAACCCACAAGTGGAGACCCAAGTCATAATTGGAGGCACTGCACTATTACCCTGCTGAGTATGGTCTGCAGGTCTATGAACCTTTATCAACATAGATGTTAGCAGTACAGATGTAGATGACAGTACGGATGATTTCACACTGCATAGCATACCTGGGACAGGTCATAGGACATCATCACCCATACTGTGTTCCAGCTACACTGAGTATACTAGATGTACCTTTGTATGTCACAGGAGTGTTCTACCAGTGGCCTGTTGACAGAAGCAACACTACAAAAGGTGTCTGAGTGACATGTGCATATCACACCAGTGGCACCTACAGTAAAACAGGGTTAATGTTTTGTACTCCCCCCTCATTGTAGCCCATACCACACAGACAAATGGGAGGCATCTGCGTATGTAAGGATGTGAATGGCCATGACCTAGGAGCAATAGCTGTCTCAGTGTTGTGGACAACATACAGAATGGACTTTGTGGGTGAGGTGCGTGACATATGTGCAAAATCTGACAGCTGCTAATAGCATTGTCACCGCTAGGTGAATAACCCTGTACCCATTAACTACCACCTAGGCAGCGGTCAACATTATGGACACTGTGTGTAAGGGATGGTGCTGTGCAGTTCACGTCCCTGAGCTGGTGACATCTCCAGGCCTATTAGGTAGTCATACGAGGCACCCATGTCATGACAGGGTGCCATCCATGAGCATGGAGATCATTGGGCAGGCATACTCAGCACTCGGGTGACCAATATCGGATCACATATCACCTTTAAGGGGTATTGGCCATGCGTGGATGGGCGACACCAGCCTTCAAAATCCTCACCTCCACTATGCAGCCTACTGGCTACCTTGCATAAAGACATGTGCAACACTGTAATGTTGAACATGCTACATGTACATATCCTGATCTGAAAGACATACATCATGGACAGCCACCTTCCTACTACAAGGACCGCCACATGCTGGACAGATCCCTGTGCCATACATGTTACATACTCCTGCCATACCATGCAACCCTGTCCATCAAAGCTGCACATGTCATCTCTGTCATACATGGTGCAATGACCGAATGGTAGATGCATCATTAACTGTCTGAATCAGTAATGTGGCACTGATGCACCTGGCGGTGGCAAAACGGCTGTCGGATACAGCTAGAAAACCTTGCCCATACATGCTATAGTTGATAACCATCCCTGCGAATAACGTCCGGCTAGCCATTGTCCCATGTGTATCACATGTGCAACACAGGCGATACGTGGCAGGATGCTGAACTGCTGTACAGTGCCGTGTAGATGTATATGGCAAAACACATGCATGTAAAGGTTTCCATGCACATGTCTGCATTGTCACTGCTCATGTCCTTTAAGGCAGTGTATGTGTTGATATGTGACAGATACACAGCATCAAGGTCAACAGCATTACTGTGGACACATCCAGGCATGTGCTGATAGGTAAGAACACCAGTACAGGCAAACAGACATGCCCACATCAAGACAGCATTCACATGGAGTATGAGCAATGTAATGAGGTGACACACATATATGGTGATGATATCCAATGCCCAACAGGTGTTACATGTGTGCGACACAAACGTCAGTCGTGTCAGTGTCATGATGATTTGCAAAGATAACTGTTCATATGTACTAGATTTTATACAAATGTATGTGCAGCTGTATCTCTGTACATTTCTGTGATACTGTGACCTGTCTCCATCATTATGTCTTCCAGATAATGCCTCATTCACGCCTGCCAGCATATAGCCACCTGGAGGATGATGCCCTCATACCGTACCTCCATGATAACTATGAGGTGTTGTTCAGCCATGTGCCACAGCATGCCCAGCAGCGTGACGACCTGTGGCAGGAACTTTGCAGGAGGGTTTATGATGTGGGTGGCCATAACCACACCTACCAGCTGGTGTGCAGACACTGCACAGACCTGATACGACATGCGAAAAAGCATGCCAATGCAATTGCCAGGGAACAAGGTAGAACAGGTGTTGGGCCACCAACCCAGCCCCCACTCACACCTACCAAAGAGCTACTGGCCAGCCTGGGGACACCCTCAGAACAGCATCCACAAACACAAGCTGCCATAGTGGAGGTGGGTGTCTCCCAACCAACGAGCCTGGAGTTGCCTGGTAAGTCACTACTGCACATATAACTATTATATCCCATTTAGTTGCATGTGTCACTGTACAATATGTAATGTAACATCATATGCAAGGTATGTTTACACACATGCCGCATACTATAGTATGCTACCCTGTGTATGCACACGTGCATACTATATGCTATTGTACAGGCGAATGTGTTAACATGCACAGTGCACCCTGTAGCTGTCATACAGTCATGGATAATGTTCAAACTGCTGTGTCACCCCTATACAGGTACCTCTGGCATGCCGCACAGACATCAGTCCATTGCAGGTGAGACAGTTATCAGTATCAGGCATGTTAATGCATAGATCTATTCACCATGTGGCCAGTTAACACATGTACACATAATGTAAGGTCCAGTCACAATATACAGGTTGCATCTGTCATCAATCACACTGGCTACCCATATGCAATATATACAAAATAAATGAAACACCAACATGAAACCACAGTATCTGTCATTGCTAGATGTGTGGACAGCTGTGCATACAACGGTGGAGGTGTTGTTCAATGTAGGAATATGTACTATACATTGGAACAGCACATGTGTGGTACGCAAACAGTACCACACAGTGAGCTGGGATATGGGCAGCCCACAGGATTCACCATTGTGGAATATGCCCCTGCAATGGGTGCACACATTATGATGTGCCATCTGACATGTCCCAGACATGTAGTGTTCCGGCTGCAATATTGTCTCACTATCCCATAATACATACCCCACATACCAAACATACAACCCTTTGTCTGCATAACCATGTGGACAGTGATGTATCTGACATCTGTGGGTGTATGTCATATGGGACAACACAGACATGTGAGATAGACGGCCATCACAAACATTTGGCCAACACATGTTCACACATGGCCATGGAGGATGGCCAGAAACATGTAGCAACACACAGTATATGTGATGTGTATACACCCTGTTGCACATTGTCCACACATGGTCCAACTATAGCCTTTATTGAATGGTTATATAGTTGATGTGGAACACTGGACATCCTAAAAGCCTGTGCACAGCTTGTGGATGCGTCACTTAATTCAACCATATAAGATGTGTTGAACATCATGACTGTGTCAGAGCATGACAGTAGTCACCTGTACAGCTTCCACAGATATAGACACCACATCAGGCCACAGATACCGTACATTTCCCTTGCTGCTGTTGGACATTACTATCAGCCATGCACCTCGTGTGTGTGGTACATAAATGTCATGTGGGACATGTTGTATTGAAAAGTCTGCCATGTGTGGACATGGTTGCCAGGCAGCTAAGACATTTTATTAGTTGTGCAGGGGTATCATCCATAGGTCTTCCAGTGACCTGTCACATGACATAGCATGGTTTAGTGTGTATACACCTCAGTGACGTGGGTCACAATCCACAGTAGTTATGTAATGTGTATGCACGCAGTCATGGCTATGCACTGTGTGTGTGTATTCCACACTGTATAGCAATATAGACGCCTCATGATGCCATGCAATGGCACAGTGTCTGTACTTCACACTGTATAGCAATGTATACGCCTCATACTACCCTTCAATGCTCATGCACATCTGCTAAAAGTGCATTCTATCTGTAGGGCATACAGACAACACTGCAATGAGATACCTATTACACCCATTACACCGCTGTACATGTGTCAGGACACCATTGTATCAGACATGTATGCATGTCAATGCACACGTCAGCAGATTACATGTCTTACTACATGTTAATGTCAAGGTCACATCAGCCATGTGTAGTGTTAACCTGTGCAGGTCCACATGGTGTATCACAGGGATGCATGCTTACTACCATGATTGTGTGAACTGCATGGCTTCTGATTTGACACCTGCTTGCTGTTGTGTGCAACCCAGGGATGTATGCTAACTACCACTATTAATGTCTGAGCTGCATGCTGTCTGCTGTATCACATGCATGCTGCATGCCATCTGTCAAATCACATGCATGGTCTGTCTGTGTGTCTGTGTGTCTGTGTCTGTCTCTGTGTGTGTCTGTCTCTGTGTGACTGTCTCTGTGTGTCTGTGTCTGTCTCTGTGTGTCTGTCTCTGTGTCTGTGTGTCTGTGTGCCTGTCTGTGTGTCTGTGTGCCTGTCTGTGTGTCAGTCTGCATGTCTGTGTCAGTCTGTCTGCCTGTGTGTCTGTGTCTGTGTTTCTGTGTGTCTGTCTGTGAGTCTGTGTCTCTGTCTGTCTGTGTGTCTGTTGTAATGTAGAGTCTTTCTTTGCATTCACAGGTGATGTAGGTGTGTTACCCTCCTGCGGTCCATCTGATGTTAGTGTCCCCACAGACTCTAGCAGTGATGAACATATGCATGAGGTACAGGCAGGGTTGTCAGGGGCTGAATCTGTGCCAATGGTTGCCATCCCAGCTATGCCCCCCTCTTCCCCTCACACAGTTCTCATGCCAACACATACCCCATCACCAGTGGCCATAGAGGAAGGACAGTCAGCGTGTGTTAGCTTGGAACAGGAACATGTGGTGGCTACAGAAGGTGTGTCTTCACACCATGGTGTCAGTGTAATGACTGCAGATGTGCAACACAGGCATGTGGCCAGTGCTGCTCGTAGGAGAATCTCTTGCAGACATGCACCTGCAGGACAGAGTGCAGCAGCTGGTGTCACCAGACACATGTTTCAGACTGTAATGATGGCACAGGCATGTGCTGAATGACAGACCAGAGAAGGGCAGAGGCTTCAGAGGGCTGCTATCCGTTCCTTAAATGACAACATCCAGGCATTGGCAAATGCTCAACAGCAGATTGCTGACGTTCTGGACAGGCGATTGGGTGACATGGTTGGAATCCTTGACAGTGGCATGGCAATCCGCAAGCGTGAGCTGTCTGTGCTGGAACATCTAGTAGGAGTGAGGCGTAGGCCACGTGGATGTAGGCCAGCTACACCACCTGGTGCAGGTCAGTGTGAACGAGCTACCTCACATGCCCACTCCTACAGTGCTGGTAGCAGTAGCAGTGCAGCTGGTGCTGCACTGTCCACACCAGGACACAGCAGGCCACATGGACGTGGCCCTGGACATTCCCAGCGGGGACACGGTTCCAGTGGACATGTGTCATCAGACAGTAGCCAATCTGTACCTCTGCCTGGTAGTGCCCGTGCAACCCCTGGCAGGCACAGGTCACGTGGCCATGGCCGGACACAGTGAGCTGTATATCCTGGTCTGTACTATCTGGAGCTGTCAATAATACCCCTGTGTAGGCCAGACACATGGCAGAACTGTGTGCACACATACACGCACACAGCAGAAACATCTGTAGGGCACAGCAACACCCACATGCATAACAACCACACATGTCCAATCAGATCACCTGCCCTAACCCACACACATGATGTCATACACTGGTGCAGCCTATGCCACTGGCAAACATTATCACCCTGTGCATATGATGATGCCTGTGCCGCATCCCTGTCATCCACACCATCGGTGCAGGGACATGCTCATATGGTCTGATGCACAGGGTGAACAGAATAGTGAGATAAGTGTATATTACATTTGTTGTGTACTGTTGACATGCACCAGACATACCATGTAGTACAGGATTAGAATGCATTGTTATATGTTCACAGTATGTGTCTTGGTAACAACAGTAACATCATGTTGGTAATTATGCCCTGCTTCCCTCCTTAAGGTCTAATTGCATGTGCCATTACGTTACAGTGTTTGCAGTTAGAGTGCATTGTTGTATGTTCACAGTATGTGTCTTGGTAACAACAGTAACAGCATGTTGGTAATGATGGCCTGCTTCCTTACTGAAGGTCTAATTGCATGTGCCAATAAGTAGCAGTGTTTGCAGTTTCCCATGTGTAAATGTGGAGTACTCACAGGCATGTATGGCAATACCAGCATGCTAAACGTAGCCTCAACCTCACTGTTAGAAAGGCTACCATTCCACAGATGTCCACACATCTACTGATCCAGATGCATGTGAGCTGTTTAATAGACTACAGTGGCTAGAGACGTGACATCCATACCGGGTCACATCACAGGTACAGTGACATGGTGTGGGGGTTTACACAGCGGTCTGGCTGATGTCAAGGTTAGAGGCCAGTTGATAACGTGAGGCCTCACTGTGTAGCAGTAATACACTGTCACATTACAGGATGAGAACACACACAGACATACACAGAAACACACAGTAACATGCCCATACTCATGGGGTCAACGACGCTATAACTTACACTCGATAGTGTTGAGGTGAGGACCCCTGCCTATGTGGTAATCACCTTCACAGTACTGTGCACCCACATGATGCGACACAGAGAATGAACATGTACAGATAGCCAGTAAGGCTGAGACCGACGGCATCAACAGGGTAGTAGACTGCATCACCATGAGGGGTTAGGGATCCTGTCTGTTCTGTATGGTAGCATACACCTTCACGCCATGCACCAGACAGCCATACATACATACACACAGACACACTGTGGAGTCCACAAATGTCATTCACATACAGATAGCTGCATGTGTGCGATACACACACCACCCCTGCCTATGTCTTGCTTTCTACACTGCAGTATGTACAGATCTCTACAACAGTGTACACGGGTGTGTAACAATTGGGATGTATTCCCCACCATATGTGGTACATATGGTCACACAAGCAAACACACATGGCAGTACTGTGAATCATACACCTGCTATATGATGATACATCTGACAGACATGCAGCAGTATTGGCCGCATTATGTGTACCAACGCTACCTTCGGCAATTGTACTGCTATATGCACATGGGAGGACGTAAGTGTTACAGGTGTCAAGTGATTTACAGTCAGTAACACCCTGACCTCTGTGTAGGTTGTATGTCTTCACCTTTAAGTAACAGTAACATAGCATACTGTTTGCACATGTCATGGTAGGACGGCTTGTAACACACCTGTGAGCTGTCTTCAGCAAACATCCATCTGCAAAGGTGGACCACCACTTTATGTACACACATCCATCCATACCTGATGTACATCCTACCGTACTGTCAGTATTTCACCATATACAGGTGTCAGTGATGGGGCTGCATTGCAACTGCATGTTGTAGTTAGACACAGATGAACTGCATACATCAGCTACTGCACATGCATGGTAGCTGAATGCATACCACTACATGTACATGTGTGTTGGTCCTACATTCCTGTCATGTAGCCATGTTTGTATGCATTGCAATTGGTGGACATGTGTGATGACATACATGACACATGGACTGTTGCATGATATGATGGTTGTCATGGGTAACTAGTACAGAGGGAATGTTACCTCAGTCAACATTGCTGCCTTATGTACTGTTAGCATTCAACAGCCATGGACCTACCTGCCATGTGCATGCGTGTGATTGCTGTAGCCACTTGTCTGCACGGAGGACAGCAAAAGCTATGCTATGTACATATGTGTTGTGTATGTGTGGGCCATGTACATATCCATGGCAATTACATGTATGTCATATCCAAACATGAGTGTTTTTTGGTGTACAGCAACAGTCATCTTTTACACCTGTATAAGACCCAGGGCCCCTGTTATGTGTAGAGCTGACCTGGTTATGAACAGTGGTATCATTGCATTGCATAACACATGATGGAACCCTGTCAGTACATGTGTAGTCTGCACAGTTGCTGTAGACCTATGTACAGTCCACTGGTCATGAGTAACATGGTGTTGTAGTAATGTATGGATGCGTGTTGCTGGTCCAAGGACATGGTGATGTCTGAGGGCTACATAGTAGAATGCGGCATTTACCACTGTGATCTGCACCCGAGACATCTGTGATGGCTCTTGAGTGTGTACTGGTCAGTACATGTGAGTGGCCTTCATGTACGTGGGGACACTAACACCTGGATCGGTCCGTCACCGTCTTATGGCCCACATGTCTGTATCTGAGGTATACGGTGGTAGTGCTATTGTGCACAACTGTGCCATATGCCAGGTGTTCCTCACTGCAGAGATGTCTGTATTCTCCATTGTTGGATCTGGATTGTCAGCTGTGATTATGAATGCTACACAACTAGCACTGACGACCGGTGTCAGATATATGTAGTGCAGCATTCGTGCTAACAATGTTCACTATCGACACACTGTGCCCCTCCGTGTTTAGAATCCGTGTGCATACAAGACAGCCCTTTGCTACTACTAAGTGTGTGAGCATGCCCAGTATGCCGTTGTGTAGATGGACACACAGTACATTCCAAACGGACGTGTGCTACTAAGTGTGTGAGCATGCCCAGTGACACCTTGTGTCGGTTATGTGCCTTTGTGTATGGGCATGACCATTGAAATCCTGTATAGCGATAGTGGTCATCCAGGCAACAGATGTCCATACCCCACGTCAGGATGGATTCCTACATTGAACACACTGGTTGACTGTCTTGAAGGGTGTACTGTCTGTGGCGCGTCTCACATCTCTGTAGTGTTGTAAAGTGCTCCGTAGATAGGCAGTTGTCCTGCTCACACCACTGCTGTGTGTTTGTCTCCATCTACCTTGGGACAGTAATATGCTTTTAGACTGCTCACTCTCCATACATTCCCTATCGGCGTCCTTGCCTTTGCTGATGATGTCATCCACCTAGAAGTATGCCTCTGGGAGTGCTGTATTCCAGTAATCTTGGTGGCGCATTCTGTAACTGCGTAATGCTGTAGTGTGATAAGGTAGTTAGGTGTATGTTCGACTCCCAGCCCTGCCTGAGGACAGAGTAATGCTTTTAGACTGCTCACTCTCCATACATTCCCTAATGGCATCTTTGCCTTTGCTGATGATGTCATCCACCTAGAAGTATGCCTCTGGGAGTGCTGTGTTCCAGTAATCTTGGTAGTGCATTCTGTAACTGTGAAATGCTGTAGTGTGATAAGGTAGTTAGGTGTATGTTTGACTCCCAGCCCTGCCAAGTGTGCGTCTGTGTGTTTCCAGCTGTCTGAGGACAGAGTAATGCTTTTAGACTGCTCACTCTCCATACATTCCCTATCGGCATCTTTGGCTTTGCTGATGATGTCATCCACCTAGAAGTATGCCTCTGGGAGTGCCTTATTCCAGTAATCTTGGTAGTGCGTTCTGTAACTGCGTAATGCTGTAGTGTGATAAGGTAGTTAGGTGTATGTTTGACTCCCAGCCCTGCCAAGTGTGTGTCTGTGTGTTTCCAGCTGCCTGGGGACAGAGTAATGCTTTTACACTGCTCACTCTCCATACATTCCCTAACGGCGTCTTTGCCTTTGCTGATGATGTCATCCACCTGGAAGTATGCCTCTGGAAGTGCCATGTTCCAGTAATCTCGGTAGCACATTCTGTAACTGTGAAATACTGTAGTGTGAGAAGGTAGTTAGGTGTATGTTCGACTCCCAGCCCTGCCAAGTGTGTGTCTGTGTGTTTCCAGCTGCCTTGGGGCAGAGTAATGCTTTTAGACTGCTCACTCTCCATACATTCCCTAACGGCTTCTTTGCCTTTGCTGATGATGTCATCCACATAGAAGTATGCCTCTGGGAGTGCTGTATTCCAGTAATCGCAGTAGCGCGTTCATTAACTGTGAAATGCTGTAGTGTGGTTAAGTAGTTAGGTGTATGTTCAACTCCCAGCCCTGCCAAGTGTGTGTGTGTGTGTGTGTGCGTGTGTGTGTTTCCAGCTGCCTGCGGACAGAGTAATGCTTTTAGACTGCTCACTCTCCATACATTCCCTAATAGCATCTTTGCCTTTGCTGATGATGTCATCCACCTAGAAGTATGCCTCTGGGAGTAGTGTGTTCCAGTAATCTCGGTAGCACATTCTGTAACTGCGTAATGCTGTAGTGTGATAAGGTATTTAGGTATATGTTCACCTTCCAGCCCTGCCAAGTGTGTGTGTGTGTGTGTTTCCAGCTGCCTGGGGACAGAGTAATGCTTTTAGACTGCTCACTCTCCATACATTCCCTATCGGCGTCTTTGCCTTTGCTGATGATGTCACCTACCTAGAAGTATGCCTCTGGGAATGTTGTGTTCCAGTAAACTCAGTAGCACGTTCTGTAACTGCATAATGCTGTAGTGTGATCAGGTAGTACATTCTATGTTCTAATCCCAGCCCTGCCACATGTGTGTTTCCAGCTTCCTGGGAACAGAAGAATGTTTTTAGACAGCTCAGTCTCCATACACTCCCTATCGGCGTCTTTGCCTTTGCTGATGATGTCACCCACCCAGAAGTATGCCTCTGGGAGTGCTGTGATGCTGAAACTCGGTAGCACATTCTGTTACTGCATAATGCTGTAGTGTGGTAGAATAGACAGGTAAGTGCTCGATTCCATGGCAGGTGTGTGTGTGTTTGGCAGTTATACCCTATGTGTTGGTATCTGTGGGTGGCTAGCTGCAGGGTGTGTTTTGTTGCTGACCTATATAGTGTCCACAGCCCACGTATTCTGCCAAGACACTGGGTTGTCAACACATAAATTCGCCAATAGGTCTGGTGAGTAAATGTCAGCAGCCGTACTCTTACCCTTAATACAGTCTGGCCCATGTGATGCAACAAAACACACATGCCTTGATAGTAACAACACTACATGATGCAGGTGGCACATGTAGTTTCCTTTTCATTCCTGTCTAATGCTTTGCTGTCATGTGGTCCGCTGTTGTGATATAAATGCAATATCTACATATGTGTGTATATGCATATGTGTGTATGTATGTATATATGTATACATATATATGATATATGTAGATATAGAGAGATAGACATAGATATAAACATATATGTCTGGGTTCATCAGCACTATTGAATGTTTGTGCCAGATGATCTGTACGTGATAACCTCGGATGTATGTATATCTGCCATGGCGTAGTGGTACTGCACATCGTCTGTTGTGTGCAGGGTCCCTGGTTGTAGTCGTGTAGACAAAGGTTATTTTGTTGCTGGGAAGACCATGGAACATCGAATATGGTGATAGTAAGGCACCTGTTACCAGTTGTGTACGGATCTGAGTGACACTAAGCAGTGATTATTAATTTGAAGGTTCGGTATGGGTCATATAACTATTCATTAGAAGACTATACTATGCAGATGAGGTTGACAATAGTGTATCCCATTTATCCCCAGGGTGTGATGCAGATCCCTGGAGTGTATGTGTGTAGTTAGCCGGGTGCAGGGCTCGAATATAGTTGACAGCATGGGAGGGGGGGGTCAGGCATACTGTACGTATATTGCAGAACTGTGCCTCGGGAGTGCTCCTGCCTTAGCACGCCTAAGCTAGGGGTGTGTCTATACCTGCATGGTGACATTGGGAGGGACAAAAGCAGTAGTGGGGTAGTCAGGGTGTACAGGCTGCACAAACAGGTGATGATCAGCACAATCAGCAGGTGACATGGCCAGCCCGCACCTGAACAGTACGGTAATGTGAGCAAGCAGCATACACACAGGTTTCTTCCACACTCTACACCACCAGTGTATACCTGTGGAGATATTTCACAACACAGTCCAACCAAATAAGAAGGGCTGCAGCAGGCAACATAGACCAACATGTGCAGGAGGCTGAGGGCAGTGAGGATGTGTATGCTGCCAAACAACCCTTACTGGGGTGACATAAGACTTTATAGACCCAGGGTAACTTACCAGGGGCTACATGAGCTGGGGATGGTGGAGCACTATGGGGTGGACAGAGACCTCCTACAGCGGCTTGTTGACCTGTGCCTGCCACACCTGACACATCAAACAGGCCAAGGGAAACCCATCACAGTGGATACCACGGTATGTGTTGGCCTAGGTATACCAGCCACAGGTACCTCACACAGCACAACTGGGGATATCATGGAGATCTCACAGGCATCTGCATCCAGAGTATTGCACCAGTTCACAGACGCCATGTCAACACATGCTAGTGAGCACGTACATGTTATCAACACATGTGATTAGTAGACCAGCAATATGCATCTCTTCAACCACAAGGCTGACTACCCTGGGGTACTGGGTGATATAGCCTGCACACACGTACACATCAAACACCACCTGGTGAGTGGGGTAGGGCCTACATTCACTGCAGGGGCATACCCTCCAACAGCTAGGCCATATGCGATGGCCGGGGCATTAGACTGAATGTGTGTGCTGTCTGCCCTGGAAGCTATCATGATTTCTGATATATAGCTTCTGACACAGCTGTACCACACCTTTGCCAATATGGACATCCCCTACAGTCTCCTAGTGGGGGATGCTGGGTAACCACTGGCGTCATGGCTGATGACACCCATCAGCAATGCACACACACCTGAACACTCACACCATAATGAGGCAGATGCACAGGCAAGACATACAATTGAGCATGTGTTTGGGATGCTCAGGTCATGGTTCTGGTATCCAGACACATCTGGTGGAGCCCTGCAGTATTCACTAGCTACATGCACACAATTTGTTATGGTATTTGCTATGCTACACAATCTGATCCTGCAGTAACAGTTGCAGCAGGAACAGCATGGGGCAGGGCCACACGGCCCAACACCATTGCCAAGGCCTGTACAGGCACAGTGTGACTTGGCAAAGGAACTCCCTGAGCAGGGCCCAGTCAGCGAAAGACCGTGCACAGTATGACCTGCCCTTGGCAAAGAGGCAACACAAGGCATATGCACTGACACAGTAGGTAGCCACAGATTTCTCCTCTCTGACCCGCACACAGTACAATGGATGCCAAACATGACACTGCCTGTGCTCGGCCATGTATAGGAGGTGCACTGTGTGAATTCGACATAGACAGCCCTCCAGCACTGTCCTCAGGTCCAGAACACCCCCAGGGTATGTCTATCGACCTAACAATTGCCATTTGTATTAGAATGTGTATTTACCCGTTGCTATGGTATGTATGTGAGCATACAAGAGACTTTTGTGGCCAAATGTTAGGGCAGCAGACAGTACACGTCCATAGTGGCACCATGACATCTGTAGCACATACGGGGGTCACAATGGTAGCCAGTAGTACACAGGGTGTCCCAACCCACTGCAGATTATGGGCTGAACATCATGTGTGTCCATACAGCCCACACACGTTCCATGCAGCTGGACAGGTGTGGACCAATACAGACGAATGATATACAATGGCCTATGGATATGCCCAATGAATGACCCCAAACCCCAAAGACACAAACAGACTACAGCAGGCCAGGCAGTTTGATGTAGGTTGTGAAAGCTAGGACATCCAACACCACTATGCTGGTATTTAAAGCTGGGATCTGACGTACACTGGTATCCCTTCAACCAGCAATTTACGTAGGTCCACACCCTGACATGGAGTACCTGGCATATCAGTACAGTAGTGGCAGATGTGTACAACTGTCAGCTGTGCCCCCATCCAACCTACACATGTGAGAGTCATGTGCACCACCCACGGTGCTGTGTAGGACTGGGATGTGGTTGGATGTCCCCCCACACTATGCAGACATGTAGCAACTGTCAATGCCACATGACCATTAGCTACCCTGCAGACACAGCATGATGCCTGTCTGTGTAGAACGGAGGGGTCGGCAACATGGTACTGACTATCTGGACATGTGACACATGCGATACAGCTAACCATACTTGGCATGCTCACACACATGACGGTATGACGGTAATGTTGGTCGACAACATGTGTAACAGTCATACTGGGCATGCTCACACACTGAAACACAGGACCGCCAGGCATGCATACATCAGTGGTCTGGACATATCTGCCAGTACATTGCTATACTGTTGGATGACTGTGCTGTATGGTGTGTGTGTGGTCTATTGTCTGTACATATGCCATTGTCTATTGTTAATTCACATGAGCTATGTTCATGGGGTACTGCTACCAGCATGTGAATAGGATGGTTCTTTGTTTGCGGACAGACTGATGCCTTTGGATACGGACTGAGTAAGGCACATTCCAGCAGGTGGGAGCGGTTGTGCGTGGGTTTGCACAGTGTTAAGCACTGCTGACCTCTGGTTACAGCACCTTATACCCATTTAAACTCCACATTTCTTTGACAGTGCACTACTGGCATACTGTTAGACAAACATGCTTACAGCCGCTCGCTCACCGACATTTGTGCTTACATTTGTCACTCACGCTGGGTGTGTGTGATCCCTTGTGATGTGTATTACATCAGACTACATGACTACAGTATCGGGTATGTCTAACCATTTGGCGATGGCAG
Source organism: Protopterus annectens (assembly GCF_019279795.1). NCBI lineage: Eukaryota > Metazoa > Chordata > Ceratodontiformes > Protopteridae > Protopterus > Protopterus annectens. The sequence goes on from NC_056729.1 coordinate 1,637,670,465, forward strand.
GCGTTCGACTGTACTGACTCGGCGGCCTGTCCAGTGACGTAATCGTATTATATGCGTGTTCCTCATATGATCTGCTCCCATCTGCCTGATACATGGGAACCGATACTCTGCAATGCTGACATGTGAATGTTATTTTGTTAATGCAGCTGTCCACCGAGTCATGCTACCGCATACCTACTGTACATTTTCCACCTTTCAGATTGCACGACGGGAGACTGTAGGAGTAACACCTTTCCCACTTTGCATGGGACAGTCCCTCATTAGGCATATATCATGTGACAATACTCTAGCCATTGCAACTGTCCTTATTAGGGGACATTCTCATATTCTATGTGTCTGTAGTGGTTGCTTGTTACAGGTCTTGTATACCTGACACGTCGATATGTTATATGTAGTAGCATAAGCAACTTTACTGCTGCTAGACTAAGCTTTGATTTGTGCTGATATGCATATTTCTGTACTATGCATGGCTGTAGGTATGTTCTGCCCTGGTACGTCTGACATTTCTAAAGAGTAGGTCCCACTTAGGCCATTCAGAATGGTGGCGGCCCTATAGATCCTATATGTAGAGCTATCACATGTGTCAAGGCAACACATACCCACAGCCAGTAGTAAATTGACTACTTCAACGGTTTGCATACGTTAAGGTTATTCTTGTAGCATTATAATTGTTAATACTGTTTCCTATTACATGTAGCTGTTTCTGATACAACAAATTAATTTCTGACACCACTACACACAATATATGGCCTCCTTTCCCGAACCCATAGGCCATGTGCCATAACATTCATTTTGTAGGACACAACTGCCCAGACGGGTGTGTCCCTCAAAGGCATACGGGTGGTAAACCTCATCTATTATGCTATCATCTACCTAAGGTGGTCAGCAAATTATGCACTTTCTGTCACTAGCACACCTTACATACCAATGGGGGAGAATGAACACTGTATCAGGAACACTGCATAACACCCTGTGGGACACATTTAGATGATTGGTTCTATTAACCAGACACATTGACAGTCACAGAGCATATGCATTCATTCACGTTTGTCGAGGTACATGCTGTTTATGACTCATACATGTTGTCATCTGTCATTACCTGTATTCCGCCACCTGTCCACCTAATATCACTAGTTCTGGAAGTGTTTAGTTGGACTTTGTTACATTCTGATTCATAACTGCGGACGTCCATGCTAATCAGGTACACGGCACTGATTTGGTCTCTATGTATTCCCCCAGTGGTTTACAGACTATCCAGTAGATGTGCTCTTCAGGTTTGGGAGGTATAGGCATCTGCTATGCCCACATAGGAATATTAATGACTTCCACTGGGCGGGCCTATTACATCTCTGCCAACCAGCACCTGCACACTTATGCCCATTATTGCATACCCATGGTTCACCTACTTGGCACCCCTCTACAGCACTCATGAGAACTACTTACTGTGAGCACAGCTGGGGTATGAGCACACCCCTACACATTGCCCAGTCTCCCCATCTCAGGACACATGTCAGACATTTTGTCAACCCATGTGTTATTACACTTGCACAACCTACTGTTCCATGTACAGCTACATCCTGCTTGCGTCAATCACTACAGGTTGCCTCTATAGTGAATTTTTGGTGTCCCACAAGGGACCCCGTTATCCATGTTTAAAGTGTAGACCTTGCAGATCTCTCCCACTGGTACTTTCCTGCTGGTGGTTCGGAATGCAGTGGTGTATTTACCTTTATTACATGTCTGTATGCCTGACCGGCCTAGCTGGGCGGTGTGGGAGGTAAAACGTTTATTTATTGGACCTCCCAGTAACATATGCCCGGTCTGAACATATGTTACCCCTAATTGTTCTAAAGTAACCTAGTTATGTACATGTGTATATCTACAATGACATATATATTTGTTTTGTGTGTATGTGTATATATCAATACTTGTTGTATGTGTATATATTTATATCTATATATATATATATATATATATATATATATATATATATATATATATATATATATATATATATATATATATATATATATATATATATATATATATATATATATATATATCTGTATATATATCTATATCTATATCTATATATATATATATACATATATATACATATATATATATATGTGTGTGTGTGTGTGTGTGTGTATATCAATTTATATTTACATGTATATATATTTTTATCTATATATACATCTGTGTGTCCGTTAACCAATACATTTCCCGAACATAGACTCTTACACATGCGTATTGGGTTTCATCTCTGCTTCAACAGCATACTATTGCCTTAGTCATTATGACACCGACACTTCACTCCGGTGAACTTGTGATCAGTATACTGCACGTTATACAGCAAACAGATGTCGCACGTTTTCATGTCTGGGGTACCGCTGATAAGTGTGATGTGATACAGTGTCATTCGACCTATTACTCATATGCGCAACCTATTATTCCTGCTACTGTGTTTGTTTCTGTGCACATTCATATTATTAATGTTAATAGAATGAGTGCCTGTGTTACAGAGATTGTACGTCAACATATTGATGTCTGCATGTAGTAGTGCCTTTCTGCTTTTTCCCGGTTTGGGGTTGTCACAGTAGAACTCCGTTCCGCTCATGGTTGGCAGATAGGTTTTACATTCTGGGCTGCCAGCCCTGACGCACAACCTCCAACGACGGTACGCCCATTCACGCATGTCTCCATGCAGATGATGCTCTATCTGGGAATCGCACCTATGTACTAGCTGACCTCCACGGGCCACTCCATTGCAACCAGCGCAACATACCCTAGCACTCCTGTGTCCATAATCGCATATCCATAGTTTCTCCAGCACACCTGTGTTGAGTTTGCATGCATAACAGCCATTATCCACCTGATATCGCAGCCATGACACACCTTTACACATTGCCCTCTCCAGAGCATCGGGGCCCTACACACATTTTGTACCACCTCTTGTATTCACAAGGTCTCCCTCCATTCATATTTGCACATACGTGCCTTTCCTGGTGTTATGGATTACGAATGATTTGCGGGTTACAAGTGTAGGTGGTCACAACAAGAACTACATTCCGTCTGTGTATAATGTTGACGTAGCACATCAACGATGTTATGGCCACTGGTATAACCCTGCCTCTGGTGTGCATAACGGTGCTCTACTCACTCTTGTGCAGCTTTATCTGACATACGCTGCGAGCACTTTTTAATACCTTACTTGCTCTAGATTCCCTTCACTACCCTTATGTTTGCTTTCGTCTTTCGGCGTTCATTCTTATATATATATAAGGGGGGGGGGGTTCCACGTGTTTCCCTTCACATTTGACTATTTCATTCATTTATATATATGATGAATCTTATTCTGGACATCAGTTATAAATTTACTACAGGTATGCAATAGTCCTGTCAACAAATGTGGCAGTTGGTTGGTGTACATATGTGTACGGACCTCTGTGATACTCGGGGACTAGCTTCTACAGAGACAGGGACAAGGCTATGACAAATCAGGGACAATTACAGACACTTCTACCATATTAGTACTATTAACTTGGAACGTGTTGACAGATTCGTATTCCTACTTATTTTCTGCAGTTAAATGCATCTATTACTCTTAATTGTTGTAATTAGTCATTCTCATTCAACACCTTTCCTCTAAAGGTCACTGGCTTTGTGAGTGATTAAGAGGCTGGCCAGTTATTGTGCGAATGCTCTGACCATTGGTAGGGTTGACACATTGTCATATGTACAGGTTGGGATATTTTCTGGAGACACCATATTGTTTAGGCCAACACATACCCATGGTCAGTGCAGGTTTAGAACATTCATTATTTTCCTAGCTGAGAGCCTATACCTTTAGCACTTTAGTTGTTAGTCTGTTTCTTGTACGAATTACGTATTTTCTATCCTGACATGACTGCTTTAGGCAACTGTTATATGCAGTATGGTACATAGTTATTTCCTACAATCACAGGACATTTGGCATTGTATCATTGTTGGTCAGGACACACCTACCCACACAGTGACTGTCCCTCACACAGTGGATCAGGGGGTATCCTGTTTACGTCAGTGCCTTCATCACCCTATTTCCAAGTGCCACTATGCGAATGTGTACAATATATTCTCTCGATTATTCATGTGGGGACACGTGCGTCACGGGCAGGTGTTTGATCCTGGGTAGTAGGTTCTGCATGACCATCTAGGGCTGGACATTCTCGTGCACCACTACTGCACATTCAAACTTGTGTCCAGATGTCTACAGGATTGGACATCATGTCTTGATACCCATTCAGATGTTTACACAAGTTACTTATCCCATGAGGGATATCCAAAAATTTAACAAGACCAATACCGACCATTCTTTTGGCTTTACAAAAATGTGTTGGGGGTTTTACATGCAAGGGATACAGAGTTTGCAATCCTGAAACTGGCTAGGGTGACACTGCCTACTACATATGAGTAGTGGTCACTATGTGTAGATGTGGCTGTGCCAAGCTAGTAGGCCATGTATGGCTGGATTTGGTGGACGTTCAGGTATGGGGGTGGGTTGTGTGCTGTGGAGGGGATGATGGGTACTCCATTATGCATCCAGGTGTGTTGCATTTGAATGGGCTGGTTCCATCAGGACCAATCTGTGGGTATGTGCCGGTGCCATTTCTGTACATTTGTATCACACATTTTAATATTCATATGTTTGTGGAATTGTGTTCTTACAGTATGGCCTGTCAGTTTGTATTGCAGATGTGTATACATGTTCTTTGTGTTTCTTTCTGATTCACCCGCTGCTCCCTCATACACCTCCAGTTCACCTATTCTGCATACGACACAGTCTTGCCTTTGAGGATTGTACCATTACCCATCCCCCCCACACACATATTCCTGACACTCCATTCATCACTGCTTTGGTTGATGGCTCATGACACGGTCAAGGTAACACATTACATACACTACATATGTCAGGTACCTGTATGGTTGTGTGGACTACCCTGGCATGTTTCACCTTCCACATGCTATACATCACGCACATAGGTACATGCCCATACTTAACTTTCATGACATGGTTGGTACACCCGGGTAATAACCGTTCAACTGTGACACATCCTAACAAGTACGGCTTGGACCGCATATGTACGGATTTTGGCTGACTGCTCTGATCATTGGTAGGGTGCCACCTTTTCCTATGTCCAGGATGGGATATATTCCAGACACATATCCGATTGTACTGGACAACACAATGCTACGGATAATGCTGTTCCTTTAAGCCTACATGTAGCCTTATTGTTGTAGCAGTTTATATGCTCCTTCTGTTTAGTTTTCTTGCTTATTCTATTTCTTGTCACATATGGTATGTTAAATACAGACATACCTATTGTATGTGACTATTACATGCGTTGTGGGATATAATTCTGTCATACGGTCGCTAGATATTTACATTTATCGTGGTTTTGTTATGGGCACATCTGCCCAGCTGTGTACTCTCCCTCACAATACGGGACAGCTGGTGACCCTGACCATTGGGCTGGATGTAGCTATTGGCAGTGTGCTAACATGATGCGTTTCACTTCCACTTGGTATAACTATCTACACTGAGTTGGACTACGGGCACACGGTTTTCAATGTCATTTGTTCGAGGGATGGGGACCCGTTATTCCCTACCATGCATTTGTGCTTGCTTCTTCATTTTGTGTTCGCAGGAACTGTCTTGCATGCTTTGCATATGTTTCAGTATCCACTGACACTGACAGATGTGATTACTATTGCATGCAAATTGTTATATGCAAGCATTTTAGGTTGCACGTCGACAGCTGACATTTCCACACCTCCGTGCGGCACTTCGACACGCCCTATGCACTCGCGCTTGTTTCCTATGCACGTGGCTGTGGCGGTAGCGCACCTTCATTAATATGCATTTGGTGCTTCTGTGCCATCTTCACACCACACTGTCAGCGCAAGCCTAATGCCGGCCTTGCGCCGAGCTTCATGAATCCCGGGGAGGGTCTAATATTGTTTGCTGAAATGTGCTGTTTAAGGGGGGTTGTTACTAAGGCAGGTGCAGGATGGATTCTTTAGGAAATGTGTTTTTAGGACTACTTTGAAGGTTTTTGGGTAGTTATCTTCGGTTATTTCAGATGGTAGGTTCTTCCACAGTCTGGCAATGGAATGGGAGAAGAGACATTGTCCAGCTCTTGTTGGGTTTTGTTACAGAAAGCATAAGGTTACTGGACGATCTTAGTGTTCTTGTAGTGGTGTAAAGTTGTAGGATTGAACTGAGGGCAGTGCATTCATTAGGTTTATAGATTAGTTTGTGGGGCAAGGTTAGTTGGGTATAGTGCAGCTGATGGGAGAATTCTAGCCATTTTAGTTCAGTGATTGCCTGGCAGTGATGAGAATGGTTTGTTTTTTTGGAGGCAAATTTGGCTATTTTGTTGTAGCAAGATTGTAATTTATTACTAAGGGTTGTTTGAAGATTGGAAAAGATGGTGCTGCCATATAGAAGGGAAGGGATGAGTAGGGTAATGGCTAGTTTTGTTTTGGTATATTTTTCCATGTAGAGTTTGTGGCAATAAAGTTTTCCTAGTTTGAAGTGAGTTTTCTTTATTGCATTTAGGATGTGAGGTTCGTAGGTGAGTTTATCTATTGTTATTCCAAATAGTTTGGCTGCCTGCACCAATTCTATTTGTGTGCCATCTTTGGCTAGGATTTTGAAGTCAGTATCAGGTGATTTTGTAGAGAAAAGTAAAAGTTTAGTTTTTTGGGGGGTTAGCATAAGTTGTGCGTTAGTAAGCCAAGATTCAATAGAGGTAAAAGCTTGCTGTGTGACTGTAAGGAGATCTGAGAAGTTGTCGGAGGTGGATATCAGTATCAAATAATCGGCATATTGGATGAGATTCTGGATTAGGGGGGCTTTGTGCAGGTCATTGGTGAAAATATTGAACAATAGTGGACCTAAAATGGATCCTTGTGGTACTCCTGTATTGTTCGGTAGGTAATTGTATTGTACATTTAGCCACTTTACTGATTGTTCTCTGTTATGTAAATAAGAGGTAAACCAACTGATGGATTTTGGGGAGCAGCCTAGTCTAGATAGTTGATTTACTAACTTGGTATGTGACACTGTGTCGAAAGCCTTAGATAGGTCCAGTAAGATTACTAAGGTAGGATGGCCTATATCTAAAGCTTTGTTGATTGTGTCAGTGAAAGAGAGTAGGGCGATGATAGTGCTATGCCCTGGACAGAAACCATGTTGGGTAGGGGATAGAAAAGCATTAAAGGATAGGTATTTAATGAGTTGTGAGTGGACACATTTTTCCAAGATTTTTGATAGTGGAGAGAGTATAGAGATAGGGGGAAGTTAGATCGGGGGAGATGTTCTTCATGTTTCACTGTTGCAGTCATCACATTTGGGTTATCTGTCTGCAGGTAGCCCTCAGCCACCGGCCTGAATACCAGAGTCTTGGATTCCAGCATCGGATGCTGTCTCTTCTTTCATGACGTCAGGTCGTCAGGGGTATAAAACATGCAGCCAATGCCATTACATCAGTCTTTCTTGCTGCACGGTGCCCGAAGCAGAAGCAGTTCACAAGTGCCGGTCAGCCGACTTTTGAAATTTTTATTTTTGAGTTTCAGAACCAAAGTCTTCAAAAAAACCCAAGTACCCCATTGGGGATCCTTTTTCTTGCCCTTAACCGATGTCAGTAAAAGTTAACAATTGTATTACCTGTGGAAAGCAAATACCTCATAAAGATTTTCATTCATACTGCATTCCTTGCTTAGGCCCAGACCACGACATCCCTCGCTGTCAGTTTTCTGCCTTATTCAACCCCTGAACTATTCGTCGTCTGGCTAAATTTGTAGCAAGTTATTTTGGTACTTTGTATAACTATCCAGAAATGGCTTCGGTAAGCCATCTGACTACCGATAGTCTGAAAAAACATAAGGATAAAGACGAAGACAGACCGCATAGGTTCAAAACTGCCGACGATGCTTCCGTTAAGCTAGTCGCCAGTCCTCCAGTACTCAGTGAGGTGCTTTTGCAGCCCCTGATACCTCTACTGAGACCCATTCAGAGTCCGGTATGCTACGAGATGCTTCTTCGACTGTGGAACCTGCGGATGTCTCTACCATGGATGGGTCCGGAGCCACTGGGCAGGCACCGGCTTCTGAGGGAGTATTCAGGCCTACAGACTTGCATGTTAAACCAACGGCATCTTCTTCATCCAGGCCTAAAACTTGCAGCATGCCTAGAAAAACAATGTCCAAACTGCATGGTCAGGCCCATATGCCTAAAAAAACAAATTTGCAGATTGGCTGAAGACCCTGTTACCTTAATTAGAGGAAGCCAGCCTTCCCCCTCTAAGAGACCTAGAACTGATTTTCCTTCTGATTCTTCTGATCAGGAATCTGATATTTCTGTTTCTTCTTTCTTTGTTTTTTTTCGGCTTTTCCCAGTTAGGGGTCGCCACAGCGGAACTCTGGTCCGCTAATGATTGGCAGTAGATTTTTTTATGGTGCCGAGTTGCCAGCCCAACCTTCAGCGAAAGCACACCCATTCACACATGTCTTTCAGAGGCCACTCGACCAAGGGGAGGACATGCGGACTCCACATAGAAAGCACTCCAGCCGTGAATTGAACAGGAGAACCTCTTGCTGTGAGGCAACAATGCTACAGCTTCTGTTTCTTCTGATTATCAGGATTTGCCCTTATCTACCTATGAGGATTCTGATGCAGAGGATTCCATTCCCTCTGCTTCCCCTCCAGAAGATTTTTCTTTTGGTGAAACCCTGCATGCTCTTAGGGAGCATTTCCACTGGGAAAACCAGGATTACTCTGACTCCAAAAAGAGGCTTAGGGAATTCTTACTCCTTCCTCAACACAGGCCTTTAGCTATCCCTCCTGCTCTGGACATTGTAGATGATGCTTTTCTGGAATCGAGCCCCCACAGCTCCTAGTAAACCTGTCAGGTATTACAGGGTACCTGACTCTCACAAGTTCCTCTTTAAGAATCCTACTGCAGATCCAGAGACCATTTCACAAGGACCAAAGGACATTAAGGATACTGCTGCCAAAAATCCTAACCCTTCTGATAGAGATTCTAGAGCCTTGGACAAATGGTGTAAGAAGGTATACACATCTGCTACTTTGGCCATTAGGGCTTTAAATTGCCAGTTTCATATGTTAAAGTACCAGCAGCATATTATGGGACTACTTAAACAGAAAATGATGTTGATTCCTGACTGTGCTGAACACAAAGAATTACAGGATTTAGTGCAATCTGCAGAACAAGTTGGTAAGCATAATTTGCAGTGTGGTTTTGACTCTTTAGAAGCATCTTGCAGGGCTGCTGTCACTGGGTCTGTACTTAGAAGGCATGCTTGGCTTAAGGAGCAAAACTTGCCAGATCGTGTTAAAGCTAAATTACTGGATGCTCCCTTAAACCAGGACCGCCTGTTTGGAAACAAAGCAGAAGAAGTCCTCAAAAAGATGGAGGAAAAAGATATATCTATGCCAACTGTTAAAGAATTCCTGCAAGTATAGCCTCCAAGATTTAGTAGGCATTGGCCTTCAAAGAATTGGTCCTTTCCAGTCTCTTCCAGGCCTTTTCAGTCCAAACCCAGGAACAGCAGACCACCTAGGTTACAGTCTCAGGCTACGCACAGGACTAAGCAGTGGGGTGGCTCCCACTTCCAAAGCAGGGAGTAGTAAGGCACCCCCATATGGAAAAATGGCACAATGACTTAACCTTAACTCTTCCAAGCCCTGCTCAACTGCCTTCTCCCTTAGGAGGAAAACTCACCCTGCATGCAGAAAACTGGGAACTCATTACCCAAGACAAATGGGTTTTGAATATAGTTTCCCAAGGATACAGATTCTACTTCCACACCCTACAAACCCCAAACGGTTGGCCAGACCTACCCCCAAATCAGTGGGCAGAGGCCCAACAGCAGGTCCTCTCTCTTCTAAGTATCAGGGCTATTCAACCTGCCCCAGCAGAAGAAAGGGGACAAGGTTTTTATTGAAGACTTTTCCTGGTACCCAGAAAAGACAGCTCCTGGCATCCTATCCTGGACCTCTCTATTCTAAACACCTTTTTGGTAATCCCAAAATTCAAAATGCTAACACTTCAACAGCTGCTTCCTATGCTAGGCAATGATGCCTGGTTGGCAACCTTAGACTCAAAGGAAGCTTACCTGCACATTCCAATAAGGGAATCTTGCAGGAAATACCTACGCTTCAGGGCAGGCTCCATGCACTATCAGTTCTCTGCACATCCCTTTGGCTTATCTACTGAACCCAGGGTATTCACAAAGTGCCTAGCTCCAGCCATTGCATTTTGCAGGCAGAGAAATATTCAGCTATACCCATATTTGCATGATTGTCTGATTCAGACAGAAAGCCAGGATTTGCTTTTAAAACATCTGGCATTTGTAAAGAATCTTCTAACCTCACTGGGGTACACTATAAATGAAAAGAAATCTCACCTAGTACCCTGCCAACATGTATTCCTGGGAGCAAGCTTGAACACAACTTCCCAGATGGCTTTCCTCACTCCAGAGAAACAAGTTTATTTGACAACCTACTTCAAACTACTGGCCACAAAGACCCAGATATCTGCAAGGAAAATTCTGCAAGCCCTGGGGTTCATGGCCTCTTGCATTCTACTAATTCCATATGCAAGACTGCATATGAGCAAACTACAATGGTATCTAAAAAGCTTATGGTGTCAACATTCTCAGGATCTGGAATCAATGATTCCCATCATTCCTTTTATCAAGACAGAGTTCCTTTGGTGAGCAGAGGCCTGTTACCAAAACAAGGGGCTCCCTTTCACTCTGCCCCCTGCCACCCAAACCCTAACAACAGACGCATCAGACTATGCATGGGAGGCTCACTTGGCAGGGCAGTGCTTTCAGGGCAAATGGAACCTGAGACAGATGCATCTGCATATCAACCAAAAAGTAATGTTAGCTGTACAGAATTACCTGACAGCCTTCAAAGACCACATTCTTCTAGGACAATTATTGGTAAAGACAGACAACACCACAGTTATGTGGTACATAAACTAGCAGGGGGGGGACCCACTCATACCCTCTCTGCAGACTAGCCATGGCTCTGTGGAACACAACCTTGAGCTACCAAGTGCACCTACAGGCTCAATTCCTGCCAGGCAAGCTAAATTCCCTGGCAGATGACCTAAGCAGAAATCTGATGGACCCACATGAATGGAAAATGGAATCAAAAATATTCAACCTCTTGAGGAACAAATGGGGGACTCCAGAGATAGACATGTTTGCCTCCCCTCAGAACTACCAATTGGACAAATTCTGCACAAGAACTCCCCACAGTCAAGCTTGGAAAGTGAATGCCCTGTCCTTTACCTGGGAAAGCCTCTCGGTTTATGCATTTCCCCCTCTGCCTCTCCATTCGAAGGTTCTGCTAAAGATCAAACAGGACAAGCCAAGGGCAATACTGATTGCACCAGACTGGCCACGCCAACACTGGTACCGCCTCTTGCACAGTATGACACTGCTGGAACCATGGCACCTATCTCAGATCCCTTCCCTGCTGTCCCAGCAGGCAGGCCAGATTCTGCACCCTCAGCTTCAAACCCTGAACCTTGCAGCCTGGCTAATTCCTTGAGCTCTCCAATAGCATCCCTCAGTAAGCAGGTGCTAGATGTCATCCTGGAGGCAAGGAGGCCTAGTACTAGAAAATCCTATGCTGAAAAGTGGAAAAGATACTTTTCCTGGAGCCAGACTCAGGGGATGGGCACAACGGTACCCAGCTTACCTCATATTCTTCAGTACTTAACAGAATTGCTTCACAAGGGCCTATACTTCTCGTCGATTAAAATTCATGCCTCTGCCATTTCAGCACATTATAATACTGAACCACCCCTCTTCTCTCACCCCCTGCTAAAGCAATTCCTCAGAGGGGCCAAAAATTTAAGACCCCCCCAGGAAAACCCCTACTCCAGCCTGGGACCTTAACTTTGTATTGGAAAAGCTCACTGTCCCTCCTTTTGAGCCAGCTGCAACTGCAGAGTTGAAATTCCTTTCTTGGAAAACAGCCTTCCTTCTAGCCATCGCTTCAGCAAGAAGAGTGTTTGAATTACAGGCCCTCATGGCAGTGGAGCCCTTCATTATCTTCCATGCAGACAGGGTTTCCCTCAGGACCAATCCTTCCTTTATGCCCAAGGTGGTGTCCAGTGTGGACCTTAATCAGTCCATTCATTTGCCTACATTTTTCCCAAATCCACAAAACAAAGGAGAATGAATACTGCACTCTTTGGATGTGCACAGACAACTTAGATTTTATTTGGACAGGATGAAGCTTCTCAGAAAATCTGAACAGCTGCTAGTTGGCTTTGCTGCAGGGACAGAGGGGAAGGCCATTTCAAAGCAAACCATTTCTAAATGGATAGCCCATTGCATTCATTTCTGCTATAAGCACCATGGAAAACCTACCCCACAGGGGATTAGATCACATTCCACCAGGGCTGCATCTACCTCCACAGCCTTTCTCAGAGGTGTCCCTACCAGGGACATCATAGAAGCCACTACCTGGAGCTCTGTACATACCTTCGCCAAGAATTACCACACGCCTATTTTTTCTAAATCCAGAACTGATTTTGCCACTGCAGTTTTGCAGGGCTTAATAGCTGGCCTTAATGCTCTCTAACTTCCTCCTCCCTTGCTTAGCTTTGGGAATCAACCCAAATGTGATGACAGTGAAACACGAAGAACATAGTACATTTGTGTACACTTACCATAAATGTAGATGTTCGAGTGTATTCACTGTTGCAGTCCTGGTTACCCTCCCTCCAGCCCCCTGATTTCTCTTGGCTCTACCTTTCCTTCTCCTTTGGTGTATTTAAGCTTTCTGGTGTATTTGCTTTTTGATGGAGGGGTGTATTTGCTTCCCATTCTGGGGGCACCTAACATCTGGGGCAAGAAAAACTGATGTAATGGTGTTGGCAGCATGTTTTATACCCCTGACGACCTGACAAAATAGAAGAAGAGACAGCATCCAACGCTGGATTCAGGCCGGCTGAGGGCTACCTGCAGGTAGGTAACCCAAATGTGATGACTGCAACAGTGAATACACTCAAACATCTACATTTATGGTAAGAGTACACAACCATACTTTTCCCCCTTTATGTAGTGGCGTAATAATGGATTTTTTCCATAGAAGGGGAACATAGGATTCAGAGAGAGAGAGAGAGAGCAGTTTATGAGAATGGTAACTGGGTATGCTATTGCGGTAGCTGCTAGTTGTAGATATTCTGGAGGAAGATTTTCTGCAGACAGTGAGCAAGGTTTGAGTTGTTTTAAGAGTTTCAAGATCAAGGAGGTGGGTACAGGTTGGATAGTGAAGGAGTTGGTAGGGTGAGTATTAGTGTAACCTGCAGAGGAGGGTGTGTGTTCAGTAGGTAAAGGAAGGTGTGAGTTTGAGCTAGTTGGGCAATCTTTGAGTAGTTTTTGAATGGTGGATATGAAATGGGTGTTAAAACTCTTGGGAAATTTGTTGTGGTGTTTTTTCAGGTGCAAGGGATGAATTTTGGATGGTGTCTAGGTTAAGTAAAGAAGAGACAGATTTCCAAAGCTTGGGGGGAATTTTGTGGGAGATAGACATACACAGTTATGTCAGATTTTGAGATGTTTCTCTTTTCTTTTTATTTCTATTTCTTTTCTGCCCATCGTATCATATATACAAGACCTCTCTTAGACTATTACATATATAGATATGAAGGTGTATACAAATGCACTAGGGTTGAATCGTCTGGGGTCAAACTGTCCTGCTTCCGAATAAACATAGTTTTGGACCGGAATACTGTTTCCATGTAGATTTCTTTTGAGGCAAGAAGCAATAAGGCAGGTAAAAAGATAGTCCATTTCCACAGTATTTAGTTTCTAATATAGGGTGGCAGACTAATATGGTTCAGAGACAGGCTGGACAGGCAATGAATTTATGATTACTGTTTCAAACATTTGAAATAAAGAAAAAAAAAAATATATATATATATATATATATATTTATATATAGATGTGTGTGTGTGTGGGTGTATTCCTTATACTCCTTTGCATCTCTGCAAACATGTTCTTATACCTTTCAGCTTCCTTTGAAATGCCAGTTTTGACCTTTAGTTTTGATTGCAGCATGTTATAATTCTTTGCTTTGTTTCTACATGCTGAGCAGTAGCTGCCTTTTGTTATCGCATGGTACTTTCATACTAATCTGTTGGTGGTAACTCGTTATGTCAGATTTTTAGATATTTCTTTTTTTTATTTCTATTTCTTTTCTGCCCTTCATATCATATATACAAGGTCTCTCTTAGGCTATTAGCTGTATAAAACAACATTTTCTAGTCACAATTACTGTGCACATGATATCACTGAGGTTTAATTCCTAGAGGCTTCCAGATAATGCTCATTTGGATCTGATATACAGATATGATCCATTTAAATATTTCAAAACAAATTCCATGAAATGTAAAAATGATGCTAGGTTTACTGTTAGAAAACAGTGTATTTGCATGAGCAAAACTGTATTGAGAGAAAAGAACTTCTCATTATCAGTGGCTGCACCCAGTAGCTCAAGTCCTCCTCCTTCTGAATGTTGAAGGACAGAAAGTCCAGGAGTGTTCAGTCCTTGCTGCAGCAGAAGCAGAAACTTAGGGAGCAAGTAAAACCTGGATGCCTGTGTATGTTAGGCAATCAGTTATTCATGTGTAAGAAGGTCATGATTAGCAGTGTTAGAAGGAATAGTAGTGTTGACTTTGCTCTGAAAGTGGGTTGTGCGATCCTCTGAAATGGGAATGTAAAAGTTGACACTGAAGAGCTACTGTATGGTATAATGGCCTTTCTACCACACCAGAAGTGGTTCCCCTTTACAAGCTAATTTTCTGTTTCTGAGAGCCCTGAAGGCTTTAACCTTCTCAGTTGTGAAGTTGGTGTCAAAGTCCTTGTAGCGAAAAGTTGAGGTTAGTAGTACTCTTCGTACTCTTGACACTTTATGGCAGAAAACTGTCCTGGAGGTGGGGTCCACACATTCTTTTGTGGACAGATACAGTTCATGTTCCAGTAATACTGTCTTCATGTTCTTTTGTAGGGGAAAGTTTTCATTGGAAAAGGAGGGCACAAGGTAGATGCAGAATGAGTTGAATTCCTGGGTGCAGTCATAAGAGAGACCACTTAGGAAGAATATAAATTACAGACCTTCATTCAAGCTGTTAACAAAGCTGGTGTTGATGATACCATGAAATGCAACTGAGCCACAAGTAGGTTCATCAATACAACAGTCTGGGTTATTGCACCACTGTAAAACTAATGAAGTGTCTGATAAACATTGATGGGCAGGAAATCCAGAGGCTCTTAGAATCTAGTATGATTACCTTTGTAAAATCTCAATATATTTGTAAAACAAAACTCCAGTATCAAAGCTCCATAGAGGCTGTATTCATAAATGGGGATACAAGGCACTAACTGGTCGACCAGGTGGAGATACAGACCCAGTTTGGGAAATTATATACCCAGTGGCTGTGATACCCTATCTCACCCATAATGTAATCATAGGGAAGGGCTTTCCATCTTTAAGGATCTATGGAATCAGTGTGGGGGAGGGGTATAATGCTAAGGTACTTGGTACAGCTTCAATAACTGAGGCAGGACCTTGACATCAGAAATGCTTATAGGACACAGGCGCCCTCAGTACCCTAAAGGACAATGATAAGGAAAGCTACATTAAACCAACTGTCACTGTGGAAAGACTCAGGAAAACCAGTGTCCGAATGAATTTATCAAGAGAGACAATTATCCCCAGTAAAGGTAGGGAAAGCAAAATAGACAAGGAAGAGTCAAATTTCCATGAACCCAGGACTGAGAAAATGTTACTACAGCTGCAGAAAAATGAGGAGCTATTGAACTATGTAGAGGGAGTAAATCAAGAAAAGGTTTTTATTTTATTTTCATTTCTTTAACAGGATACAGCACTGGTCAAGCATAACCAATTGTAGCCCAAGCCCTGTTTGTAATGAACTTTATAAAAGAGTGCAGTTAAGACATCATAAACAGAAAATGCAATACAAATGTAAAACAAGCAGTGATACACCAATGTGTTCTAGTACATTACAAAGAAAGGCAACATGATAATGGATTATAGCAAAAATATGTGATGTAAGAAGAGGTCTAACAAGTAGACTGGACATCAGTAAATTGAGCACCACATAATAGTGTAACACTATGTTAAGTATAGAGAAGTCCAAATTGTTATTGTACATTTTGCTTTCTAATTTATCTATCTTTACAGATAACTCACTGATGTTACTTAGTATAGCCTGTATGCCTTTTTTCGTAGTATCATCCTGTACACTGGACTTAGAGTGGCTCATTCTGAGATAATTATTTCTTTCTAGTTTTCTTGACAGGAAAAAACAATTAAAAGAGATTCAAACATTTTTTTTGTAGTAAATCTTTCAGCAGATGTTCAACTATAAATCCATCAAGTTTTGAAAATTCTATTTGAGTTTTTAGTAAAAATCCTGGCAGAGATGATAAAATGAAGCAGAGCTAAAAAAACAGTGCTGTTAACTGCTCACTATCTTGGCCATACCCCCGACATTCTGTTTCCTGATTATACCATTTGCTTCTTATTTTTATAGCTTTAATTTTTTTCATCTGTTAATGCATTACTATGTAAAAGGATAGTGAAATCTTATCATTACATTCTTATCTCATACTTTTCTTTCTTTTTCTGAATCATCAAATTTTATTTTCCACAAACATATTTTTCCTGGTAATATTTTATTTCTTTATAAAAAAACAAGTGGAAAAAGATCGTAGAAACAAAACCACTAATCCAATAAAACGATCGTGTCAGCACAGAGGTACACTGTTTTTACACTTGAAAAAGCCCTACAATTGAGTTAAGGTAAAAGCGTTTGTGGAATTTATACAATAAATGTTTTATGGACTTGCAACCTGTGTGCTGACATGATCGTTTTATTGGATTAATATTTTATTTCTTCATTTATATAATCGTTTTCTCTTTTACTCTTTTTTGCCATACCCCCAAATGTATCACCTTTATATTTATACAATTTTACTATGAATTTCTCATCTTTTTCATTTATCCACTTTAACACTTTGTACAACTTTAATGAAGTAGCATATAACACTAGGTTAATTAACCCTAAACCTCCTTCCTCTATATTTACATACAAAACTCCTTTTATTGGGTTTAATCTACAACCCCATATAAATGAAAACATCTGCAATAATTCCTTTTCAGCTACTGTTCACAACATAAATATACTTGCTAAGTATGCTATTTTCCCATCAGTAATAAATTTGCCAAATAAGCTTTTCTTCTGAATGATAATTAATATGTTCTTCAGAAAAGAAAGGGTTGTTTTGTTTCTTCTATTGTTTTTTGTAATTGACTTCTACTTACATCTTTATTCACAAAGTTTATACCTAACACAGAAATTTAGTTAATTGTAAAATATATAGCCCTATCTTTACTATGTCACCAAAGCCTTTACCTTTCTCTTTATTTAAAGCCACCCCTATCATCTCTAGAGATTCATTTGTGCAAATTATTACTTCTTTTATTCAATTTTTTTTTTCATTTACTATAATGTCATCTGCATATGTTAACAGAACTGGAATTCTTAAGCCTTCAGGTGTTATATACCCCATCTCCCTCATTTCACAATTGATTTCACATGCCATCACATTCATAACTAATGCAAAGAATGTACAACTCATTGGGCATCCCTGTCTTACACCACTCTTCATATGCACTTCTTGGCTGAGCCAGACATTTATAAGTATTTTTACTTTATTATTGCTATACATTGACATACATAATTTCCTAACTTTCTCACTTATATTCTTTCATTATTCCATATAAGATTTCATGTCCAGTTGTATCAAATGCCTCATTACATCCGAGTGATGCCTCCAGGTGTATCTGAAGTTACCTCCTACTGCTCCTCTGGGCGTCAAATATTACTTGTTCATATTTGCATTAATAATTCCAAAACCATGCTACATACAAGGCATCTGAATATTTTATCTTGAAGCATATATGATGGCAAACACAATTGTGTTGATATTTGACCTATGTTAGTGAATATTTGTTAGAATTGTAAGGTGATAACTTCATTTTTAAAGGCTCAAGCCACGCCCACTGGGAGTTAAAGGTATACACCCAAAAGAGCTGTACTGGAGGGAATGAGTTAATAAGGTCTCCTATCATGATTTTCACTTATTCATTTTTAGTCATATTATCATCCACAATTTCTCTATCTTTAATAATTCTTGACAACCCTTCCCCTTTATACTATATATACTATTTTTCATAATGTTTTCCATTTTAGTTTCAACTCTGGTTTGTATTATTTTCATAAAAATATTATAATTATTATACAGTACTATGAATCTCCAGTTTTTAATTGTCTTCTATCTTCATTGTTCCATATAAATTTAACTATTTCACTATATAATTCTTTATACATAAAACCTTCATTAACCATTCATTCAAAATCTTTAAAAATATTTTTTGCCAATCCCTTATTTTTTATACATTTCATACCCTACTCCATCTGCTGTATTTACTTGTCCTAATACTTTATCTAGCTCATATAAAGAAATCTCTTTTTCTAACTTCTTATTCTCTTTTTCGGTTAACTTTTTTACTTTTCATTTTTTTCACTACCTTCTTTTTTTTAAGCATTTCTTGTACGTATTGTACTGCACTATTTATAATATTTTTCTGAGTTCTTTCTATTTCTTCTTTTACATTTTTTATTTGTCTCATTACACTGCCATCTTCCTTTGCTAATCTGCTTAAGTAACTCGATACTTCTTTTTTTTCTTGTAAAAATATTTTGCTTATATAACATTTCTTGTATTTTTCCATTCTTTTCTTTCATATAATTATTTTTCTTTGTCAGAGTACTTTCTATAATTGTGTTGTAAATCTTTCAATGCATCATTACATGTTTTTTTATATGTTTCTGTCTCTACTTTTGTCGCATCATATTGTCACAGTACAAAGCATTTGTATACTTTTCCTTAAAAATCATCTATCACTCAGACCAGTTTTTTATAAAATGTTCTCAAAGTAGCATGATCTTTACATGACAGTATTACTAATATCTTTCCTTCTTTATTCCATGCTTGTTCATTTATTCTTCTGTGTCCTTTGTCTGTTTTATATATTCCTTTGTTAGAAAAATATGTATTAATGTGTGTATGCTTAATGCTAATTAATAATCAAAAGAATTAATACGCTTTTCATTCTATTTTACATGCACTGTGTTATATATAAATTGAGTTTCATATGAGACTGAAAAAGATGCTTTTTGAAAACTGCAGTGTGCTTTCTGAAACTTGCAAGATGCCCTCTGACCTAGTAATTGCTACCACAGCAATATTCATGTTTATCCCTTTTGGAAATGTACTTGAGGAGCAGGTGCTTATCTGCTAGGTCAGGAATGAATGAATGAACAATACTATATTCTGTAAATGTAATGGTTTTAAACAATCAGCTCTGTTCGAAGCATGAGAACATGTGCAGCTGCAGAAGCTTAGAGATAAAGTAGACAAAGGATTATTAGAGAAATGAACTGCTAGCATTGTGCTTGAATTAGCCATAGTACCTTGAATGGTAACATAACATGTATCTAACTGGTAGTAATCAAGGCCATGTTGTTTTCCTCAGGAAGTTTCTCACAAAAATTGATAAATCAGCAGAAATTCATGGGAATGATGGTCAACATATGATGATGAAAAAGCTGGTAATCTGTTACGTCAGCTTGGTAGGCCATGTCTAGTTAGAGAATGTATAAAAATGAAAGTATTTCCTGTTTCTAGTTAGACAAACTCTGTAATAGCATGTTTTTGTCTCCTTGCTGCAAGATTAAAGTGTCTTAACCTGAACCTACCGTGTTTTGATCATTTTTAAAGTATATTTTTCCTTTGACAGTTTGGTCCTTCAGACCGGAAAGTACCTCTCACTCTAGGCCTAGGTCAGAATTGGGCCCGGTGGCATGCATCTGTACGGAGAAGAGGCCAAATTGGCTCTTCTGTTTTGAAAGACCTCCGACTGAATTGTCGTTCAAAAGAGGCCAGCCACTGTTTCTGATCTGGGATTGGAGGACGAGTCAACGATCCGGTGGATCAACTCACGGAGGGTCAGGTAAGGAGGAATTACCTTATTTCTGTTTTAAGATCAGGGACTAGTTGCAGAACTGTTTTTGTCAGGAAGATTTGCATGTGCAGATCAGGGACAAAAAAGGTTACTGTTTTGTCATAGATCAGGGAAACAGAATAGGTAGGCAGTTATTCTAGATAAACTGTGAAAAGGTGTAGAACCATGGTACCACGTGATAAGAAGGGTTACGTAACAATTTATAGCTTAGCTAAGGCAACAATGGGAAATCAGTGCACGAAAAGTTCCCGAGACCTGCCCCTAAGTGAAGACACAAAATATATGCTATTACAGCGTGCCGACAATGTTAAGTACTTTACAAAATGGGTTGATAAGTATAAATTCAATGGTA
The DNA here is from genome assembly GCF_019279795.1 of Protopterus annectens. Classification (NCBI taxonomy): domain Eukaryota; kingdom Metazoa; phylum Chordata; order Ceratodontiformes; family Protopteridae; genus Protopterus; species Protopterus annectens. Next base: position 1,637,691,026 of record NC_056729.1, read on the forward strand.
ATTTAGATAAACGTGCACATATTAAACTTGTCAGGCAACTAAAAACAGACTCAAAAGGTCAATTTAAAAAGCAACGACAATTAGGAATCCCTCAGGCACATAGGTGGCTTGAGGAAGCAAATCGCAGGGAACAAAAGATTAAAAATTCAAAAACAATGTTCTTAGACAAAGAAGATAATAACTTGGTAATAGCAAAGGCCCCTTCTTCGCCCCCTCTGCTTCCCTTACCAGAATATGAAGCGAGTGGACAAGCTGATCCACCTCCGCTATACCCAGCTGTTTCTACAGCATCAAAACTATTTGTCAGGGATCCTATCGAGACAAGGTCTCAAACATGCAACTTGAGAAGGGAGATTGAACTATGTGAAATAAATAGAAAATCACAAGCTATAAGTGAGGAAGAAATATGTCCACTCATAGAAGTACCAAATCCTCAGGCAGGACAGGCGGGGCAGGATCCGACTCTTTTAGTTTATAGACCGTGGACACCGGAAGATATCCGGAAAGCCACAGAGGGAATTCCCCATCCGAAAGTGAATTTTCAAAAATTTTTAGAAGATTTACAGGGTATGAGATTAAGTTACCATTTGAATGGAGAAGTAGAAAAAGTAGTTAGACAAATTGTGGGTCCAGATTGGCACATGATTAGTGGCGACTGGAATCCCTGTGACGCACAGCTTAGACCACTCCCACATACTAATGCAGAATTGGATGGCAGAGTGAAAGGTCTGACAGACCGAATCTCTGAAAAATGGAAACCTAGGGCTGATTGGACTTGCATTAATCAGTGCATTCAACAAGAAGGTGAAACAGTTGATAGATATTATGCTAGATTATTAGAGTGTTTTAATAACCACTGCGGAATGCAGATACCAGAAAACCAGACACAATATTCCTCATATGAACAACAGCTAAAGAATGCATTCTTTAAAGGTAGTATAACTCCCATTAGCAGCTTTATTACGAAGCATATGGTAGATCATCGTACGAGTAGATTGCAGCCATTACTTGAATATGCTAGATATGCAGAGAGACATTTTAATAGTAAAAAGAAAAAGAAAACAAGTATTTTCAGCAGAAGATGGGTCAGAAGTATTTGTAGTACAAACTGGGAGAAAGGGTAAGAAAAATAACCAGGGAAATAAACAATCTGACAAGCGATCAGAAGATTTTGAAGAAAGAAAGAAAAGAGGTGAATGTTTTAAATGTGGGAAAAAAGGACATTTAGCAAGGGATTGCAGGTTAAATAAAAAGGTGACTACAGAAAATAAGGAAGATGAGGAATGACTATATGATAGTTAGGAATCACTGAATGAAAATAAACAGGAAAAGACAAGTGCAAATGTGATAGAGGGTAGAGGATGTGACAGAAGAGGTAGAGGATGTACATGAATTTGTAGACATTGAGGAAAATGAAATTTTGGACTTAGCCTTATTGAGCCTAGAGCTTTACTTAGCAGATACAAAACCGGAAGTGACGCTTCTGGTAGAGGGGAGGGAAGTTACATTTTTGTGTGACTCAGGGGCTTCACGGACCCTGATACACCCTTCCAAATTACCAGAAGATTCAGAATCACCAGATTATATACTAGTGAAAGCAGCTAATGTACAGCTGTATCAGGAGCCACTCTCCCATGACATAGCAATAACAGACCCCGTTTCAGGAATGACCCAGAAAAGTAAAATTGTAGTTTCTGCAAAATGCCCAGCAAACCTTTTGGGTAGAGACTTAATGCAGATATTTGGCATAGCCGTAGTTCCAACCATGCAGGGTATGGAAGCACAGCGACAAATGGATACTTTCGTAGTGCGACCGGAGGGTGAGACATATTATTGGTACAGCCAGGACTTGGTTACGACTGGTCCAGGGGCAGTAACCGAAGAACTGATGAATGTAGCCATCAGTAAATCCCCCTCCCTCGACATTGACAAACAGCATTTCTTGCATTGTACTCTGTATTACTGTAGCAGACCAGGACCTGATAAAGAATATGAGCAGGAATTATTTCAGAACCATGCAAACAGACTAGTGTTACGAAACTTGTACTGGGACACAGAAGGAAACAGTGTAGTAAGCTGTTCATTGCCCCAGGAATTTTTAGCACTTTACAAATCTAATCGATTGCCACATGTTAGCTTAACTAAGAATGGAAATTTGAAATGGGCAGACTTAGAAGAAAAAGTTACAAGGTGGGAAAAGCAGACAGAATTAGAACTCTCCGAACAAGGAGTACAGAAGCAGAAATTGAATTGGATAACACAGACACACCCAGCTGTGCACTCACAGGCTAGTGAGAATAGCTGAGTATTACTCTTATTGGAAGAAGAGGAAAAAGCCTTGTGAAACATACCAGAGACTCTCTGGTCAACAGGGAAATCAGATGTTGGACTTATACGAACAGCAGGACCAGTTACTATTACACCAAAGTCAGCATTTAGACCTCAGAAAAGACAGTATCCCTTGAGAAAGGATGCAGAGATAGGGATCAAACCTATAATAGCAGCCTTACTTAAGGAAGGAGTCTTAATAGAATCTCCTGATTCACCATGTAATACACCCTTATTTCCTGTCAGGAAAGCAAATAGGGAATGGCGTATGGTCCAAAATTTACAGGCTGGGAATAATGCAGTTATACCCAGGGCACCAACGGTGCCAGATCTGCACACCTTACTGAATGATTTAAAGCCTCAGCAAAAGTATTTTTCTGTGGTAGATATTAGTAATGCATTTTTCTCGATACCGATACACCCCGACAGCCAACATTGGTTTGCATTTACATTTCAGGGGAAACGGAATACGTATACGAGATTACCACAGGGATATTGTGAAAGTCCAACAATATTTGCACAAGAAATGGCAAACAACCTGGTGGGATTTATCCCACCGAAAGGTAGTCAGATTTTACTTTATGGAGACGACATTCTGCTGGCAGCCCCCACCCAGCAAGAATGTAAAGAGGACACCATAGCATTATTACAGTTTTTAGCTACTCAAGGACACAAAGTAAACAAAAACAAACTGCAACTTTGGAGAAAACAAGTTAAGTACTTGGGATATGTAATATCCAAAGAAGGTTGAATATTGGACGAAGATAGAAAAACAGCAATATTACAAGCACCTAGACCAACTACCAAGAAGGAAATGATGTCCTTCCTGGGAGCTACTAACTTTTGTCGGAGTTGGATACCAAATTATGCTTTGGAATCTGCTAACTCTTAAAAACCGGACGGCACACGATAAGAGAGCTGAAAAACAATTTAATATTCCACAAGCAGTACGAACCAAGTAATAGTAAGCGCTTTCGGCAGGTTCAAATAACCCGCCTTCTTCAGACAACCACAAGTTTGTAAAGAAGTTAACTTATACTTCTGAGTTAAAAACTTTCAACTTATTAAATTAAAATGCATTATTACAATGAGTTAAAACCATGACAACCTTAAAACGGCAACTCTGCCATACTGAAAACTGTGTATTGCTGCAAACAGACATGAAAACCAAATTGTGTCTATTATTATGATCTTCCGCCAAAGCGGAACAAGGAACATTATGACAAATATGCCTGTTACAGCATATAACATAAATTATGATGCGATCAGGTAATTGCAGATTTTGTTAGATATTAAAGGCTAAAAACTAACATTTAAAGTTGTAAATGCCAAAAAGTTTTGAATGCTAAAAAGTTTTTTAACTTGTAAATCAAGGAAATTGTGACACTCAATTAAATTGGTAGTAATCTCAAAAAAAGTCTAGATAGAATTCTAGATGTAGTACCCTACTGGCTAAAAACAGTAAAGTTACGTACTACTCATATCGTTACAACCTCCAGGATCAATAACTTGTCAATAAACAAATTCATACACTAAGAATCAATTTAAAAATTATATATGAAATGCTTATTGTAGTTAGATCTAAATTATAAGCATAATAACTTGATTACAAAATGCATTGATAAATGTACATAATTTCTACCTATTAAGGGCTAACCATTTTAATACACATCTAACAAAATCTGCAATTACCTGATCGCATCATAATTTATGTTATATGCTGTAACAGGCATATTTGTCATAATGTTCCTTGTTCCGCTTTGGCGAAAGATCATAATAATAGACACAATTTGGTTTTCATGTCTGTTTGCAGCAATACACAGTTTTCAGTATGGCAGAGTTGCCGTTTTAAGGTTGTCATGGTTTTAACTCATTGTAATAATGCATTTTAATTTAATAGGTTGAAAGTTTTTAACTCAGAAGTATAAGTTAACTTCTTTACAAACTTGTGGTTGTCTGAAGAAGGCGGGTTATTTGAACCTGCCGAAAGCGCTTACTATTACTTGGTTCGTACTGCTTGTGGAATATTAAATTGTTTTTCAGCTCTCTTATCGTGTGCCGTCCGGTTTTTAAGAGTTTACAGTTTGTTTTCGTTTGGTGCTACGTTGTTTTCTATGGCGGACGACACCGGAGAAGCTGGTACACCTCCACTGTTCATACCACGAGTTTTGGGACATGACAACACTGATTCGCAATATAATTTAACGCAACTGATTGAGGTATTGCTAAACAGAGTGGATACTCTTACACAGAAGGTTGAAGCTATTTCCAACTTGGCTGATCCTGTGCAGGCTCGACAAACAAATAACACTTCTTCTATTGCCGGCTCTAATGAAGGATCCATCCCTAACGGGCAAGGCTCGCCTCGGCTTGCTCCTTCCGAACTCAACGGTAATACTGTGGCTTCCGTGAGCTCGCAACAGCCTTTTCAACCTCAGGTTAGTCAACCTTCAAGGATTTCTGTGACAACCTCAGGACATGATAGAATGCAAGGAACTGATGTTCGTCAAATTGACGCTACAACTATACTAAATAATTTCCTAAATAACAATTGTTTTTTTTCACTGGACAATAACATGGAAGGGAATACTATACCTTCCGTTTCTGAGTACCATAATTTAGATAATAAGATTGACTTGCTTGACACGAAAATGTTTAAATACAAGAAGCTTCAGTTAGAAGTTGCATACTTAGAGGAATGCATAAAAAATAAAGTCATTCCCAAAGGCTTACGCCAATGGCGTTTTCCAGCCGGCCTAACTGAGTCTTCTCCTTTTTATCACAAATTGATTGAACTTTTCGACAGGCAAGGATTCGATTTTTTAAAAGCATTAATTGCTTTTTACAATAATGACATTGGCAAGTTACATAATGAACTTGAACTACTTGAAGCGGACATCAAATCTCATGCTGACTTTTTTAGATATAAACACGATTATTGTAGAATTTTTGTTAGTATTAATGCTACTATTGATAAGTTGATTGCCAATAAGAAAAAGAAACTGGCACGGGACATTAAGGACTATGCAAACAAGCGAGCATATCCTAGACTTATACAGAGTCAAATTGAAAACACAGGTGGTCCCTTAGTAACTGAACCTTCTCATGCTCAGCCACTCTTGCCTACTACAGATAATATTAACAATACTGGTGGTAACAGTAGACCAGTTGTTAGACGGAGTCCTAGACTAAATGCTATCAACAATATTGACACTAACCTCCTGGTAATTGATGGCGAATTGCCCTCTGTTTCTACCGATTTGCCTGGTATGCATAATAATTTTGACAACCAGGATTTTCAGAGGGTGAACAATCACAGGGGCAACAATCGCCCTCAAATACAACGACAGAACAACTCGAGGAACAGGAGACATGGCCGCAGGAGATGACTGAAGTAATGAACATCGGAGTAAATCCTAAAGTCTATAAAAGTTCTAATGGTGACTTTATAGTATATAACTACACCTCTTTGACTATAAACCAGGACATTATAGACTTTTTAGCAAAAGACTTTTCTTTTGTGCCAGGCCGTAGCATGGATATAGGCAGGCTTATCATTGACTTGAAGGTTTTTATACGTAAATTAAATTTAAACTATCTAATGGGTAATAACTCTTCTGTTTTCAACCTACTCAGAGTAGCTAGTACGTACAACCCACCGCTACACTCCACTTTGCAAACATTTGAAAAAATGTGTGAAATGGATATGTGGGCTATTAGGAACCAAACTTTGTACAGTAAACAGAAAAACCTTTATAACATCACCCCCCTTGAGAATGATTTTATCCAACTAATCAAGGATTGCCAAATCAGGGTTATGAAACCTGATAAGGGTGGGGGGTTAGCCTTCATGGATCATTACAAATACGTAGAGTATTTGTCCGAACATCTTGATTCACCTGCCTATCAAATTTCATCTCTGAATGAAATAAATGGAGCCTATAAAAAAATCAATAGCATGCTTAATGATCTACTTTTGGAAGGATATATTGACACCGAAACCCTTAATTTTTTGATTATGCCAGCTCCTAAAATTCCGGCCTTTTTTGGAACACCAAAATTACACAAAAGACTTACTTTGCCTCCATTTAGACCTATTATAGATGGCAGAGGGTCTATTACCCAAGGTTGTGCAAAATATGTGGACAATATCTTGAAACCCTTGATCAGCTCTGAATCCCATATTTGCAAGGATTCATGGTCTTTTCTTAAAAATATAAACACTCTTATATATAATGACAGTATGTTGTTCCTTACGGTTGACATCAAAGACCTATATACTGTCATTCCACAGCATATTGGTCTAGCCTGGGTTAGGGAATTCATGTTGTCAAAAAAAGTTGACCATGATACCATCAATTTGATTGAGACTCTTTTAGAAATAGTTTTATCTAACAACTTTTTCACATTTGAGGGAAGGTATTATTTGCAAACCTCCGGCGTTGCCATGGGCTCGCCCTGTGGCGGATCTTTTGCCAATGCGGTTTTAGCCCATTGGGAGTCTAGTTACCTTTTTAAGGAAGAACTTTTTTCCAAATATGTCTCCTGGTACACTCGTTACCAGGATGACATTTTTTGCATCTGGGAGGGCAATAGTGACTTGATTCCAACATTTATTGAGAATATTACTAAGTTAACAAACTTTCTGGAATTTACATATAAATTTGATGATTTAGAGATTAACTATCTTGACATTCTATTGACCAAGGATACACATAATCAAAAGCTAAAAAGTAAAATATTCAGGAAACCAACATATTCCAACGCTTTTCTCCACTTTTCAAGCAATCACCCTTATCATCAAAAGAAATCAGTCATCAAAGGGCAGATGGTTCGGGCAGCCCGCATGGTCAGTGATTCAGCTGACTTTATTATAGAATGCAATAACCTTTTTGATATGTTTATTGCAAGAGGCTACCCCCAGTCTATGGTTTCAAACGTGATGACTGAAGTAACTAATAAAAGAGAGATGGGATATTTCTCACCCTTACTTTTTGGTCAAAGAGACAACGACTCACAACACCCCAATGACCATATACTACTACAAACTTGCAGTAATGTCATTTCTAATAACAAAACTAACAAGTTTAGTATTAGTTTTTTACATACTTATTCCTTTGACTCTATAAAAATCAGAGAAGTTGTTAATAAAAATTGGGGGATAATTAAAGAAGATAAATCATTGTGTACCATATTGGGTGATTGCCCGAAGATTACATATAGGAGGGGGGAAAACATGAAAAGTATATTTGAAAGAAAACCAGCCCGTAGGTCTAATAGACACTGTGGCATGTTTAAATGTGGCGCATGTTCGCAATGTAAATTCATCAGAATAGCAACAGTATGTACAATCAATGACAAGGAGTATAGATGCAATGGGCATTATAGTTGAGATTCTATGGCTGTCGTTTACGCAGCAATTTGTGATTCTTGTAAAGCTTTCTACATCGGTAAAACCGAGAGAAAGCTAAAAAATAGAATCTATGAACATCAATATGCAGTCACAAAAGCAGATGTCAACAATGCCCTAGCAAGGCATTGCCTTGAATTTCCAGGCCATGCTTTCCATTTCTTTATATTACAACAGAGGGGAATTGATCCGAGAGGCGGACCCTGGCAGATTCTGTTGGAAATTGATGAATTGTTATGGCAGATAAGGACCAGGGCTCATGTTTTTCCTGGTATAAATGAAGGCTTATCCATCAAATGTGTATTAAAATGGTTATCCCTTAATAGGTAGAAATTATGTACATTTATCAATGCATGTTGTAATCAAGTTATTATGCTTATAATTTAGATCTAACTACAATAAGCATTTCATATATAATTTTTAAATTGATTCTTAGTGTATGAATTTGTTTATTGACAAGTTATTGATCCTGGAGGTTGTAACGATATGAGTAGTACGTAACTTTACTGTTTTTAGCCAGTAGGGTACTACATCTAGAATTCTATCTAGACTTTTTTTGAGATTACTACCAATTTAATTGAGTGTCACAATTTCCTTGATTTACAAGTTAAAAAACTTTTTAGCATTCAAAACTTTTTGGCATTTACAACTTTAAATGTTAGTTTTTAGCCTTTAATATCTAACAAAATCTGCAATTACCTGATCGCATCATAATTTATGTTATATGCTGTAACAGGCATATTTGTCATAATGTTCCTTGTTCCGCTTTGGCGGAAGATCATAATAATAGACACAATTTGGTTTTCATGTCTGTTTGCAGCAATACACAGTTTTCAGTATGGCAGAGTTGCCGTTTTAAGGTTGTCATGGTTTTAACTCACTGTAATAATGCATTTTAATTTAATAGGTTGAAAGTTTTTAACTCAGAAGTATAAGTTAACTTCTTTACAAACTTGTGGTTGTCTGAAGAAGGCGGGTTATTTGAACCTGCCGAAAGCGCTTACTATTACTTGGTTCGTACTGCTTGTGGAATATTAAATTGTTTTTCAGCTCTCTTATCGTGTGCCGTCCGGTTTTTAAGAGTTTACAGTTTGTTTTCGTTTGGTGCTACTTTGGAATCTGCTCCATTGACTAATTTGATATTCAAAAAGCCAATGGCAGCACAGGATTTATTACAATGGACACCAGAAGTAGAAGCAGCTTTCTGCAAGCTGAAACATCTGATAGCATCATCCTTAGTTTTAGGATTACCGAACTATCATAAGCAATTTTTTCAAACTGTAGACTGTAAGCAAGGTTATATGACATCAGTGTTGACACAGCAACATGGGGACAAGCAACGCCCCATAGCTTACTATTCATCACAGTTAGACCCAGTGGCACAGTCCCTGCCCCACTGTGTACAAGCAGTAGTTGCAGCTGCAATGGCAGTGCAGGCTTCGGCCTCAGTATTGTTATTCCACCCTCTCACATTGAGAGTGCCTCATGCAGTCTCAATTATTTTACTGCAAGAAAAAGTAGCATATCTTTCTCCTGCTAGACATCTTTCCTGTATGACTATACTGTTGAGCTAACCTCATATGACAATTGAACGATGCACAACTTTGAATCCGTCAACCTTGCTCCCAACCCCTGCAGATGGCAAACCGCACTGCTGCCTGTAGGAGATTGAGCAAAAGACATTACCTAGACAAGACCTTACAGATGTTCCCTTGGATGATGCCGAGGTGACATACTATGTGGACGGTTCGTGCAGGAGGGGTCCTACAGGACAGATCCTAGTGGGGTATGCAGTCGTTTCTGATACTGAAACTTTACAAGCAAAATCTTTACCACACAATTTATCTGCACAAGCAGCAGAGTTGATTGCCTTGACAAGGGCATGTACCTTAGCAAAAGGTAAGAAAGTGAATATTTTTACTGACAGTCAGTATGCTTTTTCTACTGTACATGTTTTTGCGTAGCAGTGGAAAAATAGAGGAATGATAACATCTACTGGTAAACCAATTAATCATGCGCAATTTATTTTAGATTTATTAGACTCTATTCAGTTACCTCAGAAAGTAGTTATTTGCAAATGCATAGCTCATACCAAGCAACAGGATAGAATTTCAAAAGGTAATGCGCGGGCTGATACAGCTGCAAAACAGGCAGCTTCAGCCTCAGAAGCTTTTCTTTTGAGTAAGGAATTACAACCCTCTGAGATTTTAGATTTAGAAATGTTAAAAACAATGCAGACACTTACTACAAATGTAGAAAAACAGAAGTGGATAAAACAAGGAGCAATCCTTGAAAAGGGACTGTACATCTCCAAGGAAAAGAAACCAATTTTGCCATCTAACTTGTTTAGATATGCAGCTTTGTTGAGTCATGGGCAGAGCCATGTCTCAACAGGGGGGATGGTACAGTTAGTGAATCGAGTGTTTACAACATATGGATTTACAAATTACACAAAAAATTTTTGTGCAGCATGCCATGTTTGTAACAAGCATCATGCACAAGGGGCATTGAAGCCTAAGCAAGGGAGTTTCCCCTACACCACCATATCCATTTCATACTATTTGTATGGATTTCATAGAACTGAATAATTCATAGAACTGAATAAATGTGAGAATAAAAAGTATTGCCTTATCATTATAGATATGTTTTCCAAATGGGTGGAAGCTTTTCCAACTAAAAATCCAGATGCAGCTACTGTTGCAAAGGTCCTTGTTAAAGAAATTATACCCAGATTTGGCATACTGGAAAAGATTTATAGTGATAACGGTACACATTTCGTGAACCAAACAGTGCAACAACTTAGTCGCTATTTTGGAATATCGTTAAAAAATCACTGTGCCTACTACCCCCAATCTGCAAGATTAGTTAAGCAGCATAATGGGGTGTTGAAGAATAAGCTTAGGAAGTTGATGAGTGAGACACAAAAGAACTGGATGCACTGTTTACCTCTAGCACTGTTGAGCATGAGAACTGTTCCAAATGCAAAGGGATTAACTCTTTTTGAAACTTTGTTTGGGAGGGCATATTATACACCTCAGTGGAAACATCTCATGTCTGCAGAGGAAGAGGCTGACAGTTCACTTGCAGGGTATATGAGACGATTTTTGAATAACAAACCTTTGCAGTTAAATTCTGTTTCAGATAAAGAGCAACCAAAATTGGAAGCACCAGTAGCCCCAGGCACCTGGGTCTGGGTGAAGATTGTGAAGAAAAAGAACTGGAGTTCTCCGAAGAGGGAAGGACCATACCAGGTACTACTGTCAACACCCACTGCTGTCAAGATCGCGGAGCGAGCTTCCTGGATTCATTTGACACACTGTAAACTGGTTAAGAACTTTGAATTGGACAAAAACTTTGTTACTGTTGTACAACGAGAACATAATGGCCAGGTACAGAGTGAATAGAGACATTGAGCAACCTCAGAAAACTTGCATGATCATTTTGATAGCTATGCTAATCACATTGTTCTTTTTGTTGTGGCCACTCCTTTTTCCTGCTACAAAAGTTGAACTGATTAAACATAATGAGCCAAACATAGACTGGCATCCGAACTTTAACACTTATCAGGCAATTACACGTGTGTATGCTGAGACTTTTAATGTTTTGAACTGCTGGGTCTGCACGGCCATACCAACAGCATACGGAGGTTTATTGATGGCTGCTATCCCCCTAGGGGTCAATGAGACCTGGGAAAATCTGTTTTTTGACACAATTGCTATTAAAGCACATGATAAGGTAGCACTGTATTTGCCTGTAACCCAAAAAGGAATTGTATGTTTTTATAAAAATGATACCATCCAAGTGGGATGGAGCAAGTGTAATGTCACCGTACAGTATAAATGTTATACAAAAGCAAATGATTTAGGTGGATCTTGTAGTACAGATTATAACTCATTTTTGAAATCTATGCATAAGACTCTTGATCAGGTACAACGTAATCCTGTACTTTTTAAACAATTATCTGTAATAGATAGGAACATTTTTCATGCAGGGCAGTCATTTCGTAACAAAGTAACTACTAAAGTAGACGACTGTTATTTTGTGTGTGGTAAAAAAGCATATAAATGATTACCTGAGAATTGGTCTGGCAGTTGTTTTTTGGGATACCTGGTCCCAGCCATACGACACACTGCAGTATTGCCTCAGGGAAGTATTTAAAATACCCGAGATGTAACCAAAAAGACTGTTAAGAAACCTGAGAATCCAGTGGGACAGATCGAAGCAGGCTGGAAAGACCATCGTAATGTGGGAACCAAACTTGTGCACATGGACTTGAGTGATGCTGTCATATCATGGGCAGGTATATTAACTGCATATGGTGCAGTTAAATCAATATGGGAGCTGCGAAAACTGTCTAAACTTCTCGAAGTAATGAGTGATGCAACTTTTTCTGCTCTTGAACTGATAACTGATGAACTGAATGCCATGAGAACTGTAGTACTCCAAAACCGAATGGCTCTTGACTTCACCCTAGCGGCGAGGGGTGGGACGTGTGCTTTAATCAAAGAAGAATGCTGTGCGTTTATTCCTGATCATCAGCATGAGATTAACGATCATCTTAAGGTGATTCAGCAAGTGTCGGCCATGACCAAACCAGGTCCAAACCCTCTGACAGACGTTTTCCAGAATGTATTTGGGGGGTGGGGTTCCAACATAATGAACATATTGATTGCCATTGGGGTAGGATTACTCCTAATAGGAGTTTGTGTTTGTTGTGGAATCCCCTGCATGAAGAAATTAATCAAATAATTCATAGATATATCAGTATCTGAGACTATGTATCAAAGAACTGAATTTGAAGAGCTGCTAGAATGTGAAATACTTTCATAAAAGTTTAAACTGAATGACTTTCTTAACTGCAAATCCTGATTGGAAGAGGTTGGGAAAAGAAGCAAACTGTTTATTCTTTTTTTTTTGAAAATAGAATTAAAAAGTATTAACAGGAGGGAAATGTTAGAAAAATATGTATTAATGTGTGTATGCTTAATGCTAATTAATAATCAAAAGAATTAATACGCTTTTCATTCTATTTTACATGCACTGTGTTATATATAAATTGAGTTTCATATGAGACTGAAAAAGATGCTTTTAGAAAACTGCAGTGTGCTTTCTGAAACTTGCAAGATGCCCTCTGACCTAGTAATTGCTACCACAGCAATATTCATGTTTATGCCTTTTGGAAATGTACTTGACGAGCAGGTGCTTATCTGCTAGGTTAGGAACGAATGAATGAACAATACTATATTCTGTAAATGTAATGATTTTAAACAATCAGCTCTGTTCGAAGCATGAGAACATGTGCAGCTGCAGACGCTTAGAGATCAAGTAGACAAAGGATTATTAGAGGAATGAACTGCTAGCATTGTGCTTGAATTAGCCATAGTACCTTGAATGGTAATATAACATGTATCTAACTGGTAGTAATCAAGGCCATGTTGTTTTCCTCAGGAAGTTTCTCACAAAAATTGATAAATCAGCAGAAATTCATGGGAATGATGGTCAACAGATGATGATGAAAAAGCTGGTAATCTGTTACGTCAGCTTGGTAGGCCATGTCTAGTTAGAGAATGTATAAAAATGAAAGTATTTCCTGTTTCTAGTTAGACAAACTCTGTAATAACACATTTTTGTCTCCTTGCTGCAAGATTAAAGTGCCTTAACCTGAACCTACCATGTTTTGATCATTTTTAAAGTATATTTTTCCTTTGATATCCTTGTTTTCCTTTATCTCTAGCCATATTGCAAGACAATCAGAAAATCCTGTTTCAACTACCCCCCTTCTTCTGTAATCAAAACTTCAGTTCTATACACACCCATTTTGTAAGTCCATGAATTTTTATCCCAAAGTTTTAACTTACCAGATCTTATCATTCCTAACATTTTTCTTATATCATTTCATTTTGTTTTTATGCTTGCCTCTTAAATCACAAAGTCTTTTGTTGTTATAATATTCATGTTTATCAATACAGTCTAAAATCTGATGAAATAAGCTTTGCCCTTTCTTTACAATTAGTATAAGCATATAATATAATAATTACATATACTTGTTCTTTCCAGTTAAATCTACAATGGGTAATCTCATTTTTACGAAAGCTACATCTAATATCCTTAGCCATTTTTACAGAACACAGATCTTTCTTGCCTATAGTTTCTCTGTTTGTAATCTTTCTTCATTTGTTAAAAATCTTGTCTTCAATAGTTACATCTACATCACATGTATTATAATATTCGAAAATCCCTGTTCTCCTTACTATATACTTAATACTATTCATATTTACAGAAAGCACTCCAAAATGTTAATTTTTCCTTTAATTCACAGTTTGTAAAAATTAAATGAAAACTCCAGCCAAGCTAGAACTTCCAATGAGTGACCTCCCAAACCTCCTGTAACAGAGGCTCATGGGATATATGCAAATGACCCTTATGAACTTTATGTGTTTCAGGTATATGGCAATTCTGATTGCTAATGACTTTTATGTTTGAAGTCATTTTAATGGACAATTTCAGGCCAATAAAGCAAAACCCCACTAACTATGGATATGCATATGTAGGCCTTGTAATGACCTCGTCAGCATAGCTCAGGCAGAGTGTTTGACTAAGCATAGGGTTGTTATACCCAGCTGATGTCCATTACCATTAGGGTGACTGCAAAATATCCCAACTAACAAATTAAAACAAAGAGTGAGAAGGTCACACTGAAAAACCAATCAATAAAAATTAAATGCCCTTTGCCTTTGCCCTTTCTTTACAATTAGTATAAGCATATAATATTATAATTACATATACTTGTTCTTTCCAGTTAAATCTACAATGGGTAATCTCATTTTTACGAAAGCTACATCTAATATCCTTAGCCATTTTTACAGAACACAGATCTTTCTTGCCTATAGCTTCTCTGTTTGTAATCTTTCTTCATTTGTTAAAAATCTTGTCTTCAATAGTTACATCTACATCACATGTATTATAATATTCGAAAATCCCTGTTCTCCTTACTATATACTTAATACTATTCATATTTACAGAAAGCACTCCAAAATGTTAATTTTTCCTTTAATTCACAGTTTGTAAAAATTAAATGAAAACTCCAGACCAGCTAGAGCTTCCAATGAGTGACCTCCCAAACCTCCTGTAACAGAGGCTCATGGGATATATGCAAATGACCCTTATGAACATCAGGTGTTTCAGCTATATGGTGATTCTGATTGCCCATGACTTTTACATTTGAAGTCGTTTTAGTGGACAATGTTGACAAGGTCATAACAAGGCCGAAATATGCATAGCCATAGCTAGTGCAGTTTGGCTTTATTGGCCTGAAATTGTCCATTAAAACAACTTCAAACGTAAAAGTCATGGGCAATCAGAATCACCATATAGCTGAAACACCTGATGTTCATATATATCCCATGAGCCTCTGTTACAGGAGGTTTGGAAGGTCACTCATTGGAAGTTCTAGTTTGGCTGGAGTTTTCATTTAATTTTTACTGATTGTTTTTTCAGTGTGACCTTCTCACTCTTTGTTTTAATTTAATTCACAGTTTCATAAGTTCATAGCTAATTACTAGGCTATCTGCTTTAATGTGCCATTCTAAGCCTAGCCAATTTCCCTCACAAGGAAGAGAATCAAATAATATACCTTGGGTCTGTGAATCAAACACTATAACCATTATACTAACCCAACTTTTTCTTTTGGCTTTTCCCGGTTAGGGGTCACCACAGGGGATCACTTGTCTGCTCATGATTGGCAGTGGAGTTTTATGGTTTTGAATTGCCAGCCCAGTGCCCAACCTTCCACAGAAGGCACACACATGTATGCACTCATGCCTAGGGCCAATTTAGAGTGTCCAATCCATGTACAGCATGTCTTTGGGATGTGGGAGGAAACTGGAGCACCCGGAGGAAACCCATGCGACCACAGGGAGGACATGCAGACTCTGCACAGAAGGCACCCCAGCCAAGGATCGAACCGGAGAACCTCTTGCTGTGAGGTGGGAATGCTAACCGCTGCACCACCGTGGCTGCCCATTATACTAACCCAACTATTGGGTGTAAATATTCTTCATCCACTTGCTTTCTTCTTTTTTTTTTTTTTCATTTATACTTATCCCTTTAAATTTTCTTTCTCTCTTTTACCATTTTACCAATAGAATTATTTTTTCTTTTACTATCTCTCAGTTTGTCTTCATCACTTATTTCAAATTTTTTCTCATCTAATTTTTCTTCTATTTCTACTTCTAAAATTTCTTCTCTTTGTTCATTTTCTTCTCTTTCTTTTTCTTTTTCCTCACTGTTATGTTCATTTTGCAATCCCTCCATGAATGTCCAATTTTGTTACATGTATAACACTGCAGTTTACATGTTGTTTTCATCATGTCCCATTTCCCCACAAATATAATATTTTATTTCATCACAGTTAATTACAAATGTCCTTCTTAAAAAAAACATGTTTTGGTTTGTCTCCAACGCCCCTTTTCCCCTCCAGATTTATCATGCTTGGTATATGTATATATTTTTCTCTTTCCATTTTTAACACAGTATTACTGTCCCATCCTGCAGTCTATACCACCCTTTCATCATAAACTTTTGCAATGTCCAAGACTTCTTTACATAAAGTTTTTAAATGTTCTTTCAAATTCTCTCTTTCCACCTCTTTTCAAAATTGTACATGGATTTTCTTTTTTGTTTTCCTGTTAAATACTTTTATCACATAAAGATTCCATGGGTTATAGTCTTTCTTTTTAAATAGTCTCCAAGAAAATTTTCCATTGAGAAAACAGTCTCAAATATAATATTACAAAACATATCTTTGTTAATAAGAATAAATACTCTTACCTCATGTGCTTTTACACCAAAAGGAGGTATTAAATTGTCCCTCGATTCATACTTGTCTATTTCTTTGTCTTCTTTAGTTTGAATCCTTACTATATACTTCTGTTTTTCATTTTCTTCTGCATTTTTCTTCTCTGCTATTCCCCCTTTGCCTTCTTTTACTTTCTCTGCATATGTTTTCTTTTCCATCTCACTGCTATTCTTCAGGATTATCTCTTCATTCTCCTTTTGTATTTTCTCCATAATGTCCCGCAAGAAAATGTTTCCTTCGTTTTCTGCCTCACTCTGTATCACCATTTCTTTACGTAAATCACCCTGCAACCATTCCAACTGGAGGGTTTTAGTTATACATCCTTCATTTGCTGACTCATCTCTATCAAACAGATTTCATTGACACACTAATAGATAATTCAACAGGAACACAAGCAAACAAGTAGCAAACTAATTATTTTTTGTTGGAGTTGTTCTGAAGAAGTTCCTGAAGTTGTAGTAGGAACAAAAGCACTAAACGAGTTTAATAAACAGCTATTGGATCTTATCCATGTTCTACCTTTGCTTGGGGACCACAGGAATTAGTTTGTTACTTAGATTTCATTGAAACAACTACTAAGAATCCTGCACACATTCTCCAGTCTCTGTATTAGTTTTCTCCTTCATTTCTGCCATCACTCCATTACCTCCTCCTCTCTCCAGTTCCTTCCCTATTTCTCCAGGCTGCCTCCACATCTGGAACAGGAACTAGAAGTGCTCAAGCAAAATGGGCCCCATCTGCAGCAATGACAGGTAGAGAAAGTTTCCAGATGTCCTCATTAAATTTCCCCTAGTATTGTAAATACCACCCCAGGTCTCCCCTGAAACCAGGTTACTAGCCTTGTGGGGCTAATGCAGTCAACAAAAATAATTGTGGAGAAGAGTACATATGAAAAGGGATTAGCAGGAGTAGAAATATTTATACAAATATTTTAAGATGTTTTGTTGTTTCATGATTGGGTGTTATACAAGTGTGAAAGTTCATAGATAGTGGCACCAAGTAGATGTAATAAAGGATTTGCTTAGTTATATGATATGACCTGTCTTATTAAATTTGAATTTCTCCGGTATAATTTGTTTGAGTTGGGGTCAGAAATTACAGTATTCTGATATTTCATTTATATCTTCAAGGAGTCACTGCAAAAGTTTTGAACTTGGACTGAGTCTGAGATAGTCTGGCTAATGCAGTGAAATTTAGTAGTAAGGGGTTGAAGTGTAGGTCCCACTCTAGCATGTCATCTGAGGTTGTAGTGGAGGGGTGGTTGCAATAAGTTTCATAGAAAGTGGTGATTGGATGTCTTGGTTTGGCAATATGAAGTGTACAGAACCTAATAGGAGGCTTGAGCTGCTTTCAATTGATTGCCATTTGGCTTTTGATGAGATAACACAGTGATGTTTCCAAGATGGTGAGCTGGTAATGAATCAGCAAATTGTATTGCAAATTGACTCAAGTTTTGAGTGTGTGTGTGTGTGTGTGTGTGTGTGTGTGTGTGTGTGTGTGTGTGTGTGTGTGTGTGTGTATGTGTGTGTGTGTGTGTGTGTGTGTGTGTGTGTGTGTGTGTGTGTGTGTGTGTGTGTGTGTGTGTGTGTGTGTGTGTGTGTATGTGAAGTGATGGCAACTAGAGGTAATCTATATTCCAGCTGGATGAGTATGATTTCTTTACCTAATGAAGCTCAGTCAGGGGAATGTAGAAACTGCAATATTAATAGCAAGTAGTTGATCTTGGGCCTACGTTTTTCATTATGTTCATGATAGTTGAGGGATTGGCTGTGCCAAATACCTAGATGTCTAAAGGATGCTACAGTTGTTGAATTGATTAGTGATGTGTAGGCCTTTTGTTAATGCCAAAGATCATAGTTTTGTTGTTTCTGTTGTGAGCCATTTGTCCAGAAGGTCTGACTGTACTTGCTTTTGCATGTGTAGATAATTAGAGATAGATCTTTAAATCACCATTATAGTAAGAGTTCAAGGTGATGTAGATCAAGTAGGAATTTACTAATGAAAGTGGAGAGGGGCCAGTATGGAGCCTCGGGTGAACACCAGAGTATCTGTTGGCAGGTTGAAAGAGGGAAAAGTCCATTATGACTTTGAAAGTTCTGTTGGTGAAAATGTCTCTGAACCATTGTATGGTCTGTGGCCTAATTCCAATCTCTATTAGATGAGTTAGTAGGATGGGGTGGTCATCCTGTCAAAGGCTGAATCAATGACAACTGCACCTGTTGGATACCCCTTATCCATGTTGCTGAGTATGTTTTCAGTTAAATCCCATAGAGCAGGCAGCGTGCTTATCCCACATGAGAATCCATGCTGTTTTTTGGAGAGTAGGTGATCTTTTTAAAGGTAGGTGATGACTTGTTCACTAGTAATTTTTTATAGCATTTTGCCTAGTGTGGGCAGTATTGGGATTGGTCAGAAATGATTGCGGCTGGTTGGTTTAGCAACTTTAGGCAGTGGTCCAACATAGGCTGATTTCTAGATTGAGAGCATCATGTTTGTTGCTAAACAAAGAATATAACTATGGGCTAGAGGTGTGAGTAACTTTTCTCGGCGATGGTATATGAGTCATGGACAGAGATTGTCTGAGATGGTAGGAGAGTCAGGTTGCATTTACTCAAGCAATGGGACAATCTGTTTGCTATTATTCTGCCTAAAGTAGAAGAGTGGTACATATTCTGGGAGGCTGGGATAAGTGTTGAAGTTGGAGGGGTGCATTTATAGGGGTGAAAGTAGATTAGAGAATTAATTGATTAAGTCTGCTCTTTAAAAGAATGGTGAATTAGCAAAGCATGTGGCCCTGAGCTAAGGATTCTTTGCACCCTAGCTGCAATATTGTTTACTTCTTGCCTGAACTTTTTAAGTAAGTGTTGAATGGAGATTTGCATGGATATGACATGTATATAGTTTTATGCCTTTGAATTGCTTGTTTAATGATATTCTGTAATGTGGTCTATGTTTTCTAGTTGGTGCTAAGGGGCCTTTTTCCAGGTTTGTCAGATTTCATTAAGAAATCGCATATACATTTTAAGTTCTTTGGTTAGCCATTCTGTTTTAATAAGTTTAAAGCATCTGGTAATTAAGGTTAAGTGAATATTTTGAAGGGAGAAGATAAGTGGTGTGCTTTACACTGTGTTTGGATTTGTATACGAAAGGCTGAGTACAAGTTACCAGTCTACAGTGGAGGTATGAATGGAGTTAGGAGACATTTTTTGGAAGCTTGTGGTCTAAATTAAATCATCTTTGAGAATATTTTAATATAGCAATAACCCACACGTGGGTGTGGGTAATGCTGGATTTACCCACGGTTGGCCAAACAAAGCCAACCGTGGGTAAATCCAACATTACCCACACCCAGAAGTGGGTTATTGCTATTACACAATGACATTATTTAAGAAAAAAAATAATTACTTTTCTTAAATAATGGCATTGTATAATGCCTCCTTGCTGCCCTTCCACAGCTGTCTGGGTATTCTGCGGCAGTTCTGATGTACTGTGCATGCGTATATTTACGCAGTGCATCAGAGCTGTGGGCAAAAGCAATGGAGAAAGGAAGATCTCTGTTGCTTTTTTTAAAGCTGTCTCGCTAGGTTAAACACATTTAACATAGCGAGACAGTTTTGAAAAAAGCAACGGAGAAAGCAAGATCTCCGTTGCTTTTTAAAGTGTCTCTCTCTATGTTAAATAGGTTTAACATAGCGAGACAACTTTAAAAAAAGCAACAGAGATGCTCCGTTGCTTTTTTTAAAAGCTGTCTCGCTATGTTAAACTCATTTAACATGGCGAGACAGGTTGTAACAAGCAACGGAGATCTTGCGTTCTTCGTTAATGTAAAAAAAAAAAAAGAGTTATACTAATGGAAAAAGTCCGGGCGACCGGACCTTTTTCCATTACTATAACTCTAATTTACAATGTGCACGCTGACCAATCAGTGTGCACATTTTGGAATATTAGTGGGGGGAGGTTGTTGTATAATATTTTGTTGGTTTGTATCTTTCGGCTTTTCCCGGTTAGGGGTCGCCACAGTGGAACTCCGGTCTGCTAATGATTGGTAGTAGATTTTTACGTACCGGGTTACCAGCCCTGATGTACAACCTTCAACGAAGGCACGCCCCATTCACATATGCCTCCACACAGAAGACGCTCTAGCTGAGAATCGAACGGGACAACGTCTTGCTATGAGGCAACAACGCTACCGTAGCACCACTACTGCGTCGTTGTATAATGTAATGTTTTGAATTTGTAAAATTCTAGACCAGTGATCACTGAGGATAGGGGGAGGTAGTAATAGAGGTGACATTAGCTGAGTGTGAAGTAATAATGAGAGGAAGGACAGTGAGTGTGTTTGCTATGTAATTTGATCTTGTAGGTTCAAGTACTAGTTGTATTAGTTTAAGGTTAGCTGGGAACTAAGAAATATTTTTGGAGCTGGCACCTAGAAAGTTTAGGTTGAAGTTCCCAAATATGGTGATACATTTGCTAGGTAGTATGTTAGCAGTAAGTCACATATTACAGTTAAGAATTTGGGTAAGAAGGAAGATGGTGGGAGATATGCTATGGATAGTACAATTTATTTATTTATTTTACATTTGTTGACCAGGATAGTCCACTTTCAGTGGAGACCCAAGAAGAAAAGCTCTGCGATTCAGAAAAACAAAATAGTATATAGTTTATGACAGATTTAGCAAAGTGAAGATTTCAGACAAAAATTATAGTCAAATACAAATAGTACGTAGCATATTACAAAAGTGTGCAAGGAAAATAACAGTCAAAAGTAGATAGAAATAACTCAAATTAATTAATATGGAGGTAACAACACTTCAGTTCAAACAAAGTGAATACATCACTGCTAGAGGTTCAAGTCTAAGAGAACATTAATATATTTGCTGGAGTGAGTTACTGCATTAGATTGTTAAAGTGTAAACCACAACAAAGATCTCAACATTTACCACATTATGTGTACATATGCAATCCTAGGATATTGACCTATTAATACACTGTGAGGTATCAGAATTTTCAAGAAAGATTGTGAGAGGTGGGCAAATGGAGGAGGGTCTGACTTGGTGTAGTACAAGTTGTTAAAGGACTTATAAGTTAGTTTTGCAAGCAGCCAGTTGGATTTGTGGCTTGAGGTTGTAATTTCCCGAGTAACAATTGAAAGGTAAGGATTAATTTGTTTAAAAGCATTATTCATCCACCTGATCTAGTCCCTGGGTAGGTATCAAATACATATTTGTACCCAAAGAAGAGGTGGTGCACATTGGGAATGTAATTCTTTAGCCAGGATTCAATGATTCCTACTATGTCTGGCACTGATTTGGCCTAATTCATTAATATTACTTTTGTCATTAAGTAGGCTGTCAGTGAGAGAGTTGGTGTCTTGGTGTGGTACATGGCTGTTTGATATAAGATTGTATTTGGATATTTGACATTATTGACTTGATTACTAAAAAAAGTGAAGATGGTGATACAAATTAGTGGAAGTATTATAGGAGCGAAATTCTTGGATAGGGTTACGTTACACAAGCTGTGGTTATTGTGAGATGAAGGAAAAGAATAACCTTCACAATGTAAAGCAGGGTCCAAATAAAGGGGAATTTGGAGAAGGTTCCTTGGAGCACTGGAGGGAGCTATCCTTCCTCAGACAGGAGAGGAACACAGAGGCCTCCATGCCTGCCTTAGTGGGGGAAGAGGTAGAAACATCTGTCTCCTGGAGCATAACTAATGAGGGAGATGTGATTCTGTCTGAACTCTCAGTAAATTTCATGAACTTTTACAAGGGTCCCCTGGGAGAAGGAGTCCCTAAGATAGCCAGGAAAAATATATCCAGGATGGTGGGGAAAATTCATTGGTTGGACCACCACCTGCCAACCTGCACATTAAAGTACAAAATGACATATTACATAGTGTAGTATAAGAAAAGAAAGAAGTCACACGGCAACTGCTGGTACCCAGTCCTTCTAAAAACCACAGTAATCAAAATGGCCCACAGCTATGTGTTGGGGGGGGGGGTCTGTTAGACATGGACAAGACTAGACTAAAGTGAGGACCCTGGTCAGGTTCTCTTGGCTTGGTATAATAAAAGCAAAGACAGCACCGAACATGGGATTCAAAGTCCAGTGCCAGAAACTGAGACACCCTTTGAAAGAATTGCAGTGGGCATTGTAGGTCCATTGATTATTCCCAGCAATGGACACTAGTAGATACTGGTGGTCCTAGATTATGCCAGTAGATTTCCTGAGGACATAGCCCTCAGGAAAGCCAACTCTGGGACCACTGCCAAAGACTTGGTGCTCTGACAGGTAGGTATACTTAAGGAGATCTTGACAGACCAAGGCATCCCATCTATTTCAAAGATTATGATACATCTGTGCCAGACAGTTTGTAGCACCTGTGCCATATTTTTCATGCAAAACAGCTAAGAACCTTTATTAATCCCCAAAAGAAAAGACTAGGTAGAGATACTAAGAAAAGCTGTAGAGCAGATGGGAAAAATTGGAACCAGGTGCACTTCTATTTGATGTTCTCCATGGGGAATGTACCCAAAGTACCTTTGAACTAGTTTATGGTAGACAATATAAGAGTGCTATTAGATGTAGTAAAGGAAACCTAGGAAGAAGAAGAGGAAACCCCTTTTAAAACTGTACTAGAACACTATGAGAAGCTATCATAGAAGAAGAGACTGACAATGCCTATTGTGTGGGAGCACATAGAGACAGCGCAATCTAGTCAGCAAAGGATATATAACAGAAATATCTAAAGCAGGGAGTTCCAGATAGATGATCAGGCCTAGGTTTGGGTTTGCACCAGCGAAAGCAAATATCCTGTCAAATGAAAGGGTTTTTACAAAGTCACAAGTGACAGAATGAAGTAAACTACAAGATGAGGCAAATAATGAAAAGGTGCCCTGAAAGATTACATAACAATGTTAAACCCTGAAAAGAAGCTCATGTTATTGTGATGAATGCAGGATAATGGGTTATCGAATGGAGCCAGGAGAGATGGCTGCTGTCAACTTCCCAAGTGGTAGCAGTTGATACCATCTCTAAGTCGCAGATGCAGAAAGTCCAGGAATTCCTTTTAAGAATTTGAGACATCTTTAAATTGTCTGGATGAGCTTTCCTTATTATGCATCACGCTGAGACTATTCCAGGGGAAAAGTCAATCTAAAGCCTTATAAAATACTCATGGCTCAGAAAGAAGCAGTAGAAGAAGAAATCAAAAGGATGGTAAAAACTGGGGGCAATGGAAGAGTTCACTAGCGAATGATAGCACTGTCCAATTTTGGAATGAATTTTGTAAACTGAATAGTATCTCCAAGTTCTATAATTATCCTATGCTTATGATAGATGAGCTAGCTGGTGGATAGGCTGGGTAAAGCCACATTCCTCACTACACTGGATATGGCCAAACATACTGATAGATTCCCCTGACCAAAAGGACAAAGGAAAAGACTGTCTTTTCAAAGGTGAACAGTCTCTTTTTATATATTGTCCTCCCCTTTGGTGTCCTTGGCACCTCAGCCATATTTCAAAGTTCAATGGCTAGAGTATTAAGACCTCAAAAAGGATATGCAAAAGCTTACTTGGATAACATAGTCATTCACTCATAGGACCATGACTCATTTTCCAAAAGTCCAGACTGTATTGTACACCTTCAGGCACTCTTCATGCAGGCCTGGGTTACTGTCAAAGATCTGAAATGCAAGGTTGTCATGCCAAAGGTCTGATACTTAGGTTTTGCAATAGGATGGAGCTAATCAAACCTCAGAATGAGAAATCAGAAGCTGTACACAACTAATATCCCAAACCAAGAAGCACTCTCTACACAGTCTATCTGGTCATTACCTAAAGACCCCTCTCTACTACTATTATTTACACTCTGTACTGCATTGTAACCACTATCACTAGGTTTACTATCAAAAGGGCAATCAGACTATGTCCGAATTGGAAACATCGAACGCCCTAGTTCAACATTTTAAAATACCGAAAAAAAAAGTTGAAGTCACAACAGCGAATGCACACTAGCATTCGCTGTTGTGGATGCAGCATTTTGAATGCAAGGTCGCACTATAGTGGGGATTGGGAAATATACCCTTTCCCTCACTGTAGTGCGATCTCGGAGTTTATATATATAAATAGCAGGGGATGTGGGGTTTGTTGCTCATGACCGGAAGTGTGACATTTTCAGTAAAGTCGACATTTTTGAGATATTGACTTTCCTAAAATATCTCGTTCAGTCATGTTCATGGCCGTAGATTTTATTTCCAACATTTATGGTCAGAAACATGAACACTCACTCATTGCAGGTGCGAGATTTTGATAGTAAACCTATCACTGTCATTTCTGATACTGCTATGCGGCTGTATATTAATGTGACTGATTTTTAAAATTGATCTGTTGTGAATCTGCTTTGTATCTGTAACTGTGATAAATTATCAATGCAATTGTAAATCTGTTGGATTATCTCCTGCTTTTGTTACTGTTTGTTGACAAGCTTACTCTGTATTAGGTTATCCTACTAGGAAAATTATCTTAACTTGTTTTTTTCTCTTTTGTGAACTTTATCTTTTTCATACTGATATATTATTCCCCAGGCCTCTGCTGGAAAGGGGGTTTGCTTTTGCTGACACATTAAAGAAATATATATACAGTAAACTCTCAGTTAACCAGCACCCATGGGGATTGGTAGAGGCAGGATAACTATAGTTTCTGGTTGCTTGAAAGTTACTATTAAAATAGGCCTGACTAATACTGTACCCTATACTGTTTGTTTTGACTTGTTCTCTTGGGGAGAGATGGGAATTTATTCCTATCTTTAAAGTCTAAAACACTAAAAATGTAAGGTATGTTACAGAAAGTGCAACACATGAAGACTGTACTGTACTTCTTCAATATTTTTTGCCAGTTACTTGAGAGCACCAGTTGCCTGAGTTCTGGTTAACTGAGAGTTTACTGTACATACTAAAAAGGTCAGGTGGACACAGGAGGCTGATAACACTTTTAAAAACTTAAAACCTCTGTGCTGAGCAAGTCATGATGTTCCTGACTTTTGCAAGTCCTTCATAATCTACACAAGCATATCAGAGGTCAGGTTTGGGGTACTGCTTACCTAAAGGATTGATAATGAACACCCACTCTGCTATTTAAACAGAAAATTGAGTAAAACTGAATGCCGATACTCCATCACTGCAAGAGAATGTCTAGCAATAAAGTGGGCCTGATGGTCTCTATTGTTATCTGCTAGACAGGAAGTTTACACCATTTCAGATTATTCTGCCCATAGGTTTCCCTAGCAGAAGAAATGCAGTGTCAAACTCTGCGGATGGGTCCTTGCATCACAGCCATTGCACTTCTGTTCATCACAATGCAGATGATTTGTGTAGGGCTCACAGACCTTCCTGTAAGCTCAAAGCCAGTAGTCATCTGTGGCTCCATTAAGAATTGACTAGCAGATGGTAGGGGTAGCAAGGATGGGACTGTTAGGCATATAAAACTATTTAAGTTATTTGACTATCTTAAGGGCAGGGGCAGTTTTAGCAATGGGAAGCACAGAGAAGCAAGGGTTTGTGGCTGGTCCCCTTAACAGAATTACCTGAGATGTCAGACAATCTGATCTAGCTGGAAACAATTAACTATATAAAACAGGTTCACTGTTAACATAGCAAATGTTATTCCAGAGTCCAGAGATGTCTATAGTTTTCCTGTAAAGTGAAACATGCTGATGTTAGAGCAGACAACTCTGAGATTAAAAGTCTTTATTAAGAGCTTGGAACTACCAATGGAAGCCCTTCTGCTAGGGATCCAGGATCATAGTCTACACAAGCAGAGCACTGAGCATATCGAAACAATCCTGTCTTGGTTTATGATTTGTTGTGGAGTTGACTGGTAAGAAAAGTTTTATTTATTTTTACTGTTAAAAGGAGGTGCGACTGCATGCTATAGTGAGCAGAAGCTACTGCACACCTTTGCGTGCGATGTAAAGAAATTATAACTTCTGTCTGGCTGGTAGAACTTGTATGATCAGAACAACTTTATTGCATTTTATTATTTAGTTGGATATTGCTGGTATAATTTTCTGTCATAGAAGTTGATTTAAGTTCCTTTGAATTCTTTGCTACTGACTTTGTGTATTTTTTTCCTTTGCAATATTTTGTTCAATTAAAGCTGAATATGGATTCCTTAAATGAGTATTCAATTAATGATTTGCTAATGCGCAAGTATCTTGTACAGTGTAATAAATGCTATGCATATTTAAAGGTAACAGCTGTTAACACTAATGATCTTTGTTCCTCGTGCCAAAAGTTGGATGATTTGCTTACCATTATTAGAAACAAATCTCGACTTAATGATGATGGTTGCACAAGTGCAATTGGCATGGCTTGGAGAACTGTTGTATCATATATTAATGACTGGACTGATGAACTAAATATTAGGCATAGAACAAATAGAACAGATTTAGGAAATGATGCATCTCTTTTCTGCAAAGAACATTCAACCCCTATGAAACATGATGATGCCCCTAAGAACTATGGAATTGTGAATGCAAGTACTTAGCAATCTGAGGATCCGGTTTGTTTAGAAGGAAACAAAAAAAGAAAGAAAGGAAGAATTTCTCAACAAATAACAAGGAAGAAAAAGAAACTGACTAATGACTGTAAAGTATAGAGAATATGTAGTAAAAAGGATTCTGCTTTGTTATGTAACACACTGGTGACAGGGAATGAAGATATCTGTCTATCAGAAAACCCTCAGTCTACAGAGAAAGGCATCATCTTTCCAATGGAAAAGGTAGAAAAAAGAGGCAAGGGGCAGGTGAAAAGGAAGAAATCAAAACTGAACATGGAAGGATTGAAGAACATTACTGTAAGAAAAAAGAAGAGAAAGGCAGATGCTGACTACATGGCTCAAGCTGTGGATTTACAATGCCAGTTGGATGAGAATTTATTATACAATGAAAACAGTGGAATTAATAAGACTAATAGTGATGAAGATCTATCCTTCGTAACAATTGATAGAGCTGAAATGACTGTATTAGAAGCTGAAGATTCTTCAGAGATGGTCATGTAATTGGAGATTCAGTTATTAGAGGAACTGATACTTATATTTGCATTGATGATAATGAACATCGAGCAGTGCTATGCCTGCCAGGAGCAAAAATAGAAGTTGTGAAACAAGCCTTGGAACACCTTAATGTAAGGAAGTATGGATTTGTTTTATTCATGTTGGTACAAATGATGTCACCAACAAAGATTCTCTGACTGTTAGTCGGGAACTGACAGCCCTCCTAGATAGTATAGCTTGTACTGGTGTTAGGACATATTTTTCACAAATCACCTATAGAAAGGATAGTCAGGTCACTGTGAATGAAAATATTTTTTGGATAAACACCTACATGGAGATAATGCCCTGTTTTAAAAAATGGAAATGTGTAGAGCATCCAAGCCTTCTTTTGGGCACACATGTTCAGACAGGATGGTGTGCATTTGTCTAGATCAGGGAAGATAATTTTTGCAGCAGATATTTTGCAATATTTGACAAACACTAGCCAGGATTTTTGCTAGGTCAAAAATGTAACATTTCACAGATAGCAACATCTGATGCATCTCTGATGGTTGTTAATGCTAGGAGTATTAATAATAACATTTTTTTTTATTAGAAAATTTGCTACGTTCCCACATGATTGATGTTGTTATAGTTTGTGAAAAATGGTTAAAGAACAATGACTGGAAATCAATTCTGTCAGGGTATAAATGTTTTTACTGTAAAAGACATTCTAACAAAAAAATCAGGTGGAGGTGTTATAATAGGCATTAAAGATAGCTATGAGACTTGTGATTATTACATGTTCAATGATAACACCAATACTATAGACTGTGTAACTGTGACAATAAAGACAACCCTGGGACATATAACAATTGTTGGGAGTGTACAGACCACCAAAGTCAAGTGCAGATGACCTAGAGGAATTCATACATTTCCTACACGAAACACAGGAGGGAAGAATAATATTAGCTGGGGACTTAAATTTACCAGAAACAGACTGGAATAATATTGATTCAACAACATTAGTAAAGAAATTATTCACAGAGTATATTCAGGAACAACAAATGCTTCAGATTGTAAAAAAAACTACCAGGAGACGGAATATACTAGATATTGTTGGTGTTCCCAAAGAAATTACTGTAACTTCAAGTCAAGTTTTACCACCATTGATGTGCAGTGATCATGGGGTCATAAAGGTTAATTTATTGCTAGATAATTCTGCCAAACTGAAATCTAAGCCAATGCACAGAAGGTTAATTACAGATTATAGGGAAGCAAAACAGTTACTGTATAAAGCTAACTGGAGTGAGGTGTTCAATGGAAAAACTGCAGATGGAATGTGGAAAGTTTTGAAAGAGAAATTGAGTGCAAAAAGTCAAAAAATATTTTAACATCAGGATCTAGGCACGCAACATCAGGGGGGGTATATTTCCATAAGAACAAGATACCTGATTAAGGTGAGAGACAAAAAATATAAGAAATGGAAGAGAGGTCGGACTACAACTTTGAAAACTTGAAATAAACAAGCTGGACAAATAGATTAAACATAGTGTTATCAAGAACATTTTGAAGAACATTTATATAAAGATATTGAGCATAATAGGAAACCTTTTTATAGATACATAAGATGTGGAAGGAGTAAAGATACACAAATGGATAAACTGTATGCAGATTCTAAAATTTATTCTCAGACACAACAGATTATATATATATTTACAAAATCTTATGCAAAACAGTTTGGCTCCACAAAATGGGTGGTAAGTTGTCCTAGTGACGTCCAGGTAACCCCAGATACTGGAATCAAATTAGATTATATTGAAAAAGAACTGTGCAAACTAGATCCAAACAAAGTGAGGGAGGAGACAGAATAAGTAACAATGACCTGAGAACACTTAAGCAAGAACTTACACTGCCATTACATCTATTATTCACTAGGTCATATAAATATGGAGAGATTCCTCAAGATTGGAGACATGCACTTATTAAACCTGTCGTTAAGGGAAAGGGGAGTAGGACAAACCCAGAATCATATAGACCCTTAAGTCTACTTTCATGTTGTGGAAAAATAACGGAGAAGGTAATACTGGATAAGTTATTGTCAGAACTGGATAGGTTAGGACTTGAAACCATATATCAGCATGCATATGTTGAAAACCGATCTATTACCACCTGTAACATGATGTTCTATAACAATATAATAACAGCTATGAATGAAAAATTGTGGTGTGATGTAATTTATATAGATTTAACTTCAGCATTTGACAGGGTCATGCACAGAACACTGATCAATAAATTAGTACAACTAGGTATTGATGTACTGTTGATAAGATGGATAGCTGCATGGCTTACAAATAGGACATGGCAAGTATCACACACCAACTGGACAGGTGAAATCCTTGGTTAATAGTCAAGGTATCTCACAGGGCTCTGTACTAGGCCCTAACTTGTTTAGATTGTATCTTTCAGACCTTACTTTTTCATCTGAGGTGTTCTACAGCCTATATGCCGACAACCTGAAATTGAGTAAACTGATTACAAGTGTTACAGATGAGGCATGTCTGCAAAATAATTTGACTAAATTGACTATTTGGGCACAGGAGAATAATATGTTAATAAATACATCAAAAACTAAGCATATGAGATTTGGGAGACATAAACTGAAAGGTGAATATTTAATACAGCACACAGTGATTGAAACTGTAGACTGGGTATATAGGTAGATTCAGCTATGAGTTTTTCTAATCATATCAACCAATTGCCTAATGATAGTTATACAACTGTAGGTTGTATAAAAAGATTTATAAAGTCTAGGAAATCAAACATAATGAAGTCATTGTTTGTTAGTTACATTAGACCCAAACTTGAGTATGGGAATAACAATATGGAAACCCTATAGGAAAACAAGCATGAATAAACTGGAAAGAATACAGCGGAAATATACTAATATTTAAGAGGAGATCTTATTCAGGTATATATGGCAATTAGGGACAACTACCTCTGGGAATGTTTGGGGTTATCAAAAAGTACTAGAGAATCATCAGATAACTTATGTAGAAGATTCTATAGGAATGAGAAGTGTACTAATTGGATGTTCTTCGTGTTTCACTGTTGCAGTCATAACATTTGCAGGTAGCCCTCAGCCGGCCTGAATACCAAAGTCTTCGGATTTCTGCATCAGATGCTGTCTCTTCTTCCATGACATCAGGTCATCAGGGGTATAAAACATGCAGCCGATGCCATTGCGTCAGTCTTTCTTGCCGTGCGGTGCCCAAAGCAGAAGCAGTTCGGAAGTGCTAGTCAGCCGACTCCTGAAATTTTCGAGTTTCAGACCCGAAATCTTCAAAAAAGATAAGTACCCCATTGGGGATCCTTTTTCTTGCTCCAACCAATGTCAGTAAAAGTTAACAATTGTCTTACCTGTGGAAAGCAAATACCTCATAGACATTTTCATTCATACTGCATTCCCTGTTTAGGCCCAGACCACGTTGTCCCTCGCTGTCAGTTTTGTACCTTGTTCAACCCCTGAACTATTCGTCGTCGGGCTATTTTTACAGCCAATTACTTTCATACTCGGTCTCAGTACTCCAAAATGGCTTCGTTAAGCCATCTGACTACGATCTTCTGAAAAAACATAAGGATAAAGACACGAGACAGACCGCATAGGTCCAAAATTGCCGACGATGCTTCCGTTAAGCTAGTCGCCAGTCCACCGGTACTCAGTGAGGCACTTTCTCAGCCCCTGATACCCGCTACTTCAGATTTGCAGGCCTCTGCTGAGACCCATTCGGAGTCCAGCATGCCGCGAGATGCTTCTTCAACTATGGAACCTGCAGATGTCTCTACCTTGGATGGGTCTCGAGCCGCTGTGCAGGCACCAGCTTCTGAGGGTGTATTCCGGCCTACAGACATTCATTTTAAACCGATGCCATTGTTTCTGTCCAGAAGTTCTGAATTCCTCAGGCTTAAAACTCGCGCTATGCCTCGAAAACTGATGACCAAACCCTGTGCTCGGACCCTCAAAACAAATGCTTAGAATGGCTGAAGACTTTATTATCTTAATTAGGGGAAGCCAGCCTTCCCCCTCTAAGAGACCTAGAACTGAATTTCTTTCTGATTCTTCTGATCAGGAATCTGATATTTCTGCTCCTTCTGATTACCAGGATTTGCCCTTATCTACTTATGAGGATTCTGATGCAGAGGATTCCATTCCCTCTGCTTCCCCATCCAGAAGATTTTTCTTTCTGTGAAACCTTGCATACTCTTAGGGAGCATTTCCGCTGGGAAATCCAAGATTACTGTGAGTCCAAAAAGAGACTTAGGGAATTCTTACTCCTGCCTCAACACAAGCCTTTAGCTATCCCTACTGTCCTGGACATTGTAGCTGATCCTTTCTTGAAATCTAGCTTTACCCCAGACACTTTACCCCAGAAAACCTGACAGGTACTACAGAGAACCTGACTCTCACAAGTTCCTCTTCAAGAATTCTTCTGCGGATCCAGAGACCATTTCCCAAGGACCAAAAGACATTAAGGCTACTGCTGCAAAAAATCCTACTCCATCTAATAGAGATTCTAGAGCCTTAGACAGATGGGGTAAGAAGGTATATACTCCTGCTACTTTTGGCCATTAGGGCTTTAAATTGCCAGTTTCATATGTTAAACTATCAGCAGCATATTATGGGACTACTTAAACAGAAAATGATGTTGATTCCTGACTGTGCTGAACACAAAGAATTGCAAGATTTAATGCATTCTGCTGAACAAGTTGGTAAACATACTTTGCAATGTGGTTTTGATGCTTTAGAAGCATCTTGCAGGGCTGCTGTCACTGGGTCTGTACTTAGAAGGCATGCTTGGCTTAAGGTACACAATTTGACAGATCATGTTAAAGCTAAATTACTGGATGCTTCATTAAACCAAGACCGTCCTTTTGGCAACAAAGCAGATGAAGTCCTCAAAAGGATGGAGGAAAAAGCTAAATCTATGCAAACTGTTAAAGATTACCTACAAGTACAGCCTCCCATATTCAGTAGGGATTGGCCTTCAGAGAACTGGTCCTTTCCAGTCTCTTCCAGGCCTTCTCAGTCCAAACCCAGGAACAGCAGACCACCTGGGTTACAGCCTCAAGCTACGCACAGACCTAAGTAGTGGGGGGCTCCCACTTCCAAAGCAGGGAGTAGTAAGCCACCCCCCCATGGAAAAATGGCACAATGACTTAACCTTAACCCTTCCAAGCCCTGCTTAACTACCTGCTCCCTTAGGAGGAAAGCTCGCCTTGCATGCAAAAAACTGGGAACCCAGGACAAATGGGTTTTGAACATAGTTTCCCAAGGATACAAATTCCACTTCCACACACTACCAACCCCAAATGCTTGGCCAGACCTACCCCAAAATCAATGGGCGGAGGCCCAACAGCAGG
The DNA here is from genome assembly GCF_019279795.1 of Protopterus annectens. Taxonomy (NCBI): domain Eukaryota; kingdom Metazoa; phylum Chordata; order Ceratodontiformes; family Protopteridae; genus Protopterus; species Protopterus annectens. The sequence continues at coordinate 1,637,724,078 of NC_056729.1, forward strand.
TTCTTTCTCTTCTCAGTATCAGGGCTATTCTACCTGTCCCAGCAGAACAAAGGGGACAAGGTTTTTATTCAAGACTTTTTCTGGTACCCAGAAAAGACAACTCCTGGCATTCTATCCTGGACCTCTCTAGTCTCAACACCTTTCTGATAGTTCCAAAATTCAAAATGATAACTCTTCAACAGCTTCTTCGTATGCTAGCCAAGGATGCCTGGCTGGCAACCTTAGACTTAAAGGAAGCTTACCTGCACATCCCAATAAAGGAATCTTGCAGGAAATACCTACGCTTCACGGCAGGCCCCATGCACTTTCAGTTCTCTGCACTTCCCTTTGGCTTATCTACTGTGACCAGGGTATTCACAAAGTGTCTAGCTCCAGCCATTGCATTTTGCAGGCAGAGAAAAATTCAAATTTACCCATACTTTGACGATTGTCTGATTCAGGCAGAAAGCCAGGACTTGCTATTACAACACGTGGCATTTGTAAAGAAGCTTTTAACCTCACTGGGGTACACCATCAATGAAAAGACATCTCATCTAGTACCCTGACAACAGATTGTATTACCGGCAGCAAGCTTGAATGCAACTTCCCAGATGTCATTCATCACTCCAGAGAAACAAGTTTATTTGACAACCTACTTCAAACTATTGGCCACAAAACCCAAGCTATCTGCAAGGAAAATACTGCAAGCCCTGGGGTTCATGGCCTCTTGCATTTTACTAATTCCATATGCAAGACTGCATATGACTAAACTCCAATGGTATCTAAAAAGCCTCTGGTGTCAACATTCTCAGGACCTGGAAACAATGATTTCTATCATTCCTTGTATGAAGACAGAGTTCCTTTGGTGGGCAGAGGCCTGCTACCACAACAAGGGACTCCTTTTCACTCTACCCCCTGCCACCCAAACCCTAACAACAGATACATCAGACTATGCATGGGGGGCTCACATTGCAGGGCAGTGCATTCAGGGCAAATGGAACCCGTGACAGATGCACCTGCATATCAATCAAAAAGAAATGTTAGCTGTACAGAATGCTCTGACATCCTTCAAAGACCGTATTCTTCCAGGACAACTATTGGTAAAGACAGACAACACCACAGTTATGTGGTACATAAATAAGCAGGGGGGAACCCACTCACATCCTCTTTGCAGACTAGCCATGGCTCTGTGGAACACAGCCTTGAGCTACCAAGTACACCTACAAGCTTAATTCCTGCCAGGCAAACTAAATTCACTGCAGACGACTTAAGCAGAAATCTCATAGACCCACACAAATGGAAACTAGAACCCAAAATATTCAACCTCTTGAGAAACAAGTGGGGGACTCCAGAGGTAGACCTGTTTGCCTCCCCTCAGAACTACCAATTGGACAAATTCTGCACAAGAACTCCCCACAGTTAAGCTTGGAAAGTGGATGCCCTGTCCTTTACCTGGGAAAGCCTCTCAGTTTATGCCTAATGCCTATCCCCCTCTGCCTCTCCTTTCAAAGGTTCTACTAAAGCCAAGGACAATACCGATTGTACCAGACTGGCCATGCCAGCACTGGTACCCCCTCTTGCACAGTATGACACTGCTGCAACCATGGCACCTGCCTCAGACCCCTTCCCTGCTGTCCCAGCAGGCGGGCCAGATTCTGCACCCTCAGCTTCAAACCCTGAACCTTGCAGCCTGGCTAATTCCTTGAGCTCTCCTCTAGCATCTCTCAGTAAGCAGGTGCTGGATGTCATTCTGGAGGCAAGGAGGCTGAATACCTGAAAATCCTATGCTGAAAAGTGGAAAAGATACTGTTCCTGGAGCCAGGCTGAGGGGATGGACACAACTGTGCCCAGCTTACCTCATATTCTTCAGTACTTAACAGAAATGCTCCACAAGGGCATATCCTTCACATCAATTAAAATGTATGCCTCTGCCATTTCAGCACATTATAATACTGAGCTACCCCTCTTCTCTCACCCCCTGCTAAAACAATTCCTTAGAGGTGCCAAAAAATTAAGACCCCCCCAGGAGAGCTCCCACTCCAGCCTGGGACCTTAACTTTGTATTGGAAAAGCTCATTCTACATCCCTTTGAGCCAGCTGCAACAGCAGAGTTGAAATTCCTTTCTTGGAAAACAGCCTTCCTTCTAGCCATCACTTCAGCAAGAAGAGTGTCTGAATTACAGGCACTCATGGCAGTGGAACTCTTCATTATCTTCCATGCGGACAGGGTTTCCCTCAGGACTAATCCCTCCTTTATGCCCAAGGTGGTGTCTAGTGTGGCCCTAAATCAGTCCATTCATTTGCCTACTTTTTTCCCTAATCCACAAAACAAAGGGAAATGAATACTGCACTCTATGGACGTGCACAGACAACTTAGATTTTATTTGGACAGGACTAAGCCTCTCTGAAAATCTGAACAGCTGCTAGTTGGATTTGCTGCAGGGGTAGAGGGGAAGGCCATTTCAAAGCAAACCATTTCCAAATGGATAGCCCATTGCATTCATTTCTGGTACAAACACCATGGAAAACCTACCCCACAGGGGATAAGATCACATTCCTCCAGGGCTGCATCTACCTCTGTGGTTTTTCTCAGAGGAGTCTCTACCAATGACATCCTAGAAGCTGCTACCTGGAGCTCTGTACATACCTTCACCAAGTATTACCACATGCCTATTTTTTCTAAATCCAGAGCTGGATTTGCCACTGCAGTCTTACAGGGCTTAATAGCTGGCCCCAATGCTCTTTAACTTCCTCCTCCCTTCCTTAGCTTTGGGAATCAACCCAAATGTGATGACTGCAACAGTGAAACACGAATAACATAGTACAGTTGAGTACACTTACCATAAATATAGATGTTCGAGTGCATTCACTGTTGCAGTCCAGGTTACCCTCCCTCCAGCCCCCTGACTTCTCTTGGCTCTACCTTTCCTTCTTGTTTGGTATATTTATTTTTTCTGGTGTATTTGCTTTTTGATGCGGATATAATAATTGCTTCCAATTGTGGGGGCACCTGACATCTGGGGGAAGAAAAACTGATGTAATGGCATAGGCTGTATGTTTTATACCCCTGATGACCTGACGTCATGGAAGAAGAGACAGCATCTGACACAGAAATCCAAAGACTCTGGTATTCAGGCTGGCTGAGGGCTACCTGCAGGCAGATAGCCCAAATGTGATGACTGCAATAGTGAATACACTCAGACATCTACATTTATGGTAAGTGTACACAACTGTACTTTCTCTGACAGAGTAGCTGATGCTTGGAACTGACTACCTAATTACATTAAAGCAAGTACTAGTTTAGATATTTTTAAGAACAGCCTGGACATGTATTATGGAAACAAGTGTTTTGGCATATTGGCAAGTTAGAAGGGCTTTAATTCCCATGCTTGAAACATTTGTATGTATGTACACAAAAGAGCGAGTGTGGAGTCAGAGACACTGGTCTACAGATCCATCAAGGTATTACTTGAAAGACATTTGTTAGCAAGATAATTTTATTTACCAGGTACTTTTATTTTCCAAAGACTCATCGCCTGTTTGTCAGAGATTTTAATAGCGTGTTAAAGACTTTAATTTATGTGCAAGAAATTGAATGCTCATGTGCAACAAGGCAATGTTTACAGGGTCATTTTACTTATGTGCCCTGACTGTTGGTTATGTATCCAAAATGCACAAACTGAAAGAAATGTGCCTCCCTTGACAAAACAAGATCTGGTGTATGAGACTTTTTGCTATTCGTCTTACTTTGATTTTCTAACTACCATTTCTTGCCAGGGTGAGACCTGGTGAAAAAGACTTCTAATTATTTGCTTGAGCTTGAGAATGTAAATGTTATAGTTTAACAGTGTGAGTCCTGGCCAGTGTCTTTCAGTTAACCTCTGTGCTTTATTTCAGAACTGGTATGTAAAAGCTGATTGTAAGGGACTGTTAAACCAGTCTGTTTTGTTCCTATTGTCACCTTTCTAACACAGTGCCGTAGGAGCACACTACACTAACAATCCTGTTTATAGCAGGATTTCTTGGCACATTATAAAGGAATGATTAAAAGACCTCTGCAGTGCTACGGGCATGCAAATGCAACGGTCCAGGAGTGTAGCTAATCAGCCATATGCACTTCACTGAAGCTATGTCTGGAAATGGAACAGTGTGGTAGATCAATTCAAAGAAAAGCTCTACCACACTATTAGATGAACAAAGTGGTAAAAATGTACACCATGTTTTGATGGTGTGCACTCTTTCATTTCAATGGCAGAAGCAGAGCCTTTAACACTGCAGCAGTTATGTATTGTAAATATATGTATACTCAGTGTGTGTGTGTGTGTGTGTGTGTGTGTGTGTGTGTGTGTATATATATATATATATATATATATATATATATATATATATATATATGTGTGTGTGTGTGTGTGTGAGTGTGTGAGTGAGTGCGTGTTTGTGTGTGTGTGTGTGTGTGTGTGTGTGTGTGTGTGTGTGTGTGTGTGTGTGTGTGTGTGAATCAGAGAGTGTATGTACGTAGGGGTATGCCTGGAGCTGCCTCACAGTGTGTGTGTGTGTGTGTGTGTGTGTGTGTGTGTGTGTGTGTGTGTGTGTGTGTGTGTGTGTGTGTGTGTGTGTTTGTAGATAATTGTACAACAGTGTCGGATGGGTTGGTAGGGAGAACACTACCATGGTTACATATAACTGTGCAATGGTTGACTACGAAACAAGCTAATGAACAGCTAATGGGCTATTGCTCAATGCATCTCTTCCATGTCTCTAAATTACATTTTGTCACTGCTGTACTTCTTGGGCTCATCAGCAAAACCTTAATAATCATCAACTCCCCTTTCCTCATTTTCATAGTGCAACAATAATATTGTTTTTTTTTTTTTTTTGAATACCAGCTTAAAAGGGTTATGGTATAATCCAAGTTGTTATAGTGAGCAAAGAATTTTGATTTTTACCTGTTGCTGTGTTTTCAGTTCCAATTTTGGCAAAGCCTGCATAAAGAAATGCACACTAGACAGAACTGGTATTAAGCGCTTTTTTCCTTTAATGATGTGAAGAACTTCATCAGAATACAGTAACAAGGAAAAGATGCTGTATAAATAAAGAGTAACATACTTACAAGATTAAATGTGCAACCAAAGAAATGAAGATTTTTAAAAAATACAACTACAGTAACCAATAACAGAAGAATAGAATTCTGAGTAGCATCTTTTCCTTGTTACTATATTTCTTTATTTTTGCCGCAGTGAGTTCATTTTAATTTATTTAGTTTACTCAGAGCTTTTCAGTTGTATTATATATATATATATATATATATATATATATATATATATATATATATGTGTGTGTGTGTGTGTGTGTGTGTGTGTGTGTGTGTGTGTGTGTGTGCCATTTAGGTGGTCAAATCGTGCAATCATCGCACAGAAAAAAAGCCAGCATAGCTGATTGGAAATCAGCTGATCGAACTTGGCTGGCTATATTTCTGTGCACAATTGCAAACAGTGGAGAGCTGGGAATTTGCCCTTTCCCGACTGTAAAGCAATTGTAGAACTGAAATATATAAATTAACAGGGGGAGTGGTGGTGCAGGGGAGTTTGATCCCCACAAAATACAATGATTTTGGGGGTGGGGGTTGTGAATTTTTTGATGGAGTGTAGCCCATTGATAATTTGAATTTTTATATGTATAAGTATATGACCAAGTTTCATTTACTCATAATACTTATATATATATCTATATGGATCTACCTAAAACAGAGGCACAATAAAAAGTCGACTTGATAAATACCAACCAAAAAAAAAACTGCAAAAAAAAAAAAAATCAACCTTCCACAGCACTTGCTCTGGGACATAATCTAGGAAAATGCAAATAAAAACAATGATTTTACAGTGCTGTCCCATCTGAACCTCCAATAAGTCTATATACTAAATCCAGGATTGCATAATACTGGGGAAACTAAAGTTGGCTAACCCCAGTATTATCGCGACCTCGCACCATTGTCAACAACTTTCCTGTTGAGCAAACTGGGTAGGCAATTAAATTGTCAACATTATATATGTATGGGTATGTATATTTATCTATGTTCCTACTATGGTTAAAAGTATTTAGTTTACTTAAAATTATTTTAATACTATTGGGAACATTAGATACCTACTTGTAAATGTTAAAATGTAATACCAGTTGAAGTTATAGGTATACATCTTGAAATCTCAGAGAGCTTTCAGCAAGTTACTGCATCTGTTAGGAATAATGTATGGCCTTTAATACTAAGTCCTCAGGGTATGCTGCAATATTCAAATATTTAGCTGGGTTGTCAGAAATGAGACCTCAAATTGTGGTTGCCTTACTCGGCTGCATCCTCTTTCTCAACCTCGTCCTCTGTGCAGTATTCTGGTATTCGCTTCCTAAAAAGAAGACTTCTCTGCACTCCAATTCATTCTCTATAGAAAGTGGACCTGTTAGAGAGCTCCTTTATTTTCTCTGTGCCAGTCATTCGGGCCTTTTCATCACAATACTGTGTTGACTGGACTTCCACTACTCCCAACTGGCTAACGGTTCTTCTGATTGGATAGATAGGCAGCTCCTCCTAATATTCTTGACATTATCAAATTGGTACTGACATGGAAAATAACAAGTCAGAAATAGCAGTATGGTGAAGGACTTCAGTTTTCTTTTCAAAGTTGTTGATTTGAGGTTCAATGTGTTCTTAGAGTCATCAACTCATAACAACTCTGATCAAATAAATAAGTTAGCTCATTATAAATTCCATCCCTAACAGCGACATCATTCAGAAATGTGAAAAATTGCAATTGCTTAGGGTCCATTTTTTTTTAAGTAAAAGCATACTTTCTGAAATTCTTTCAGACCACTGAATGCTGAAACATTGCATCTGTATTGTTTCTATGGCCTTATAGCATATATGTTCATGAAAACCTTCATTCAATTTTACTGTAGTCTTTCCAATATAAAATGCTTATTATGTCATGCTGTTGGTAATACACACAACCAGTTCTGAAATGAAGCAATACTTTCCATTTGGTCTGTGACCTGTTCTCAACAAGAAAATAAAACAAAAGGTCCTTTATTGATAAAACTAAAGTGTTTGCACATACCAGAAACAAATATACCAAAATGGAGGTCTTTGCAATAATTTTTTATATTTTTCTGTTAGTAAAAGAAGGACTAACTCAAAAATTGTGTGTAAATCTATGTTCTCTGCAACAATTTTCACTTTAACTAAAGGTTGCTGGAGGATATGTAGATTCACTCTTTCATGGAACCATTTTCCACAGATGATGTCAGGTTCAGCAGCAGTTCCATCAATGCGCAGCATTAAGAGATACCTTAAAACACTGAATGTCAAGGATGTTTCTATGGGTTTTAATGAATTCATTTCTATTTTCATAAACTTCAGATTTTTAATTATTAATCTTCTTTTAATCTTTTTTTCTGGTCATGTTCTAAGTTTTGATTTATTGCACTGAGCTTAGTTTCTTTAAAGAACATGATATGTAATTTTGCACCAGACCAAAGTAAACATTTCATGAATTACTCTTTAACAATGTTATGCTATTTTGGTTTAGAAGGTAGGCAGATGTTCATGTACTTTAGTTTATTGTTAAGAATGGAACCATCAATTTCTTAAATTTGCAACCAATCCTGATGATATCATGGAAGCTAAAGTGGAACTGAACTGGAAAGGGCATACATACATACATCTGCCATACCAGAGACATCAACATCTATAGTAATACATAGGCTGCTATATTTCTATGTGTTTTGCACATAAATTGAGCAGTTTTACAAAAATAGAGATGTACTTTGCTTCGGACTGCTGCCTGTGAGGTTGTGCAAAGAGCTTTATAGCTTTAACATTTTGTGCTCTTATGCCTTCATTTTTTTAAGCTGCACTACTTTGGAGCAGCTAAATCTCTAGGTACAATGAACTGTGTGGCAGAACTGATTGCAATATAGGAATAGGATTCAAAGCTGTTCCATTGCATGCAGTAGCAGCTCATTACAAAGTCTCAGAATTGAGCACTGCATTAGTGTTCTCCCTACCAGCCTCATATAGCTGTACAGAGACACCCCCTAACATTAACACATATGTACATCTAGGCAGCACACATGAACACACACACACAGACACTCACACACACACACACACACACATACACACACACACACACACACACACACACACACACACACACACACACAATCGCATGCACACACATGCACACACACGTACACACACACACACACACACACACACACACACACACACACACATGCAGACACTTGGCATTCCATACCTATCTCCAATAGTACGACCACCCACAACCACATGCACACATGAAAACACACACATGCACAGCTATGCTATACTTACCTGTACCCCAGTTATTCCCACAGGAGTGAATGAGTGAACATGTCCTAGAGAAAAAAAATAATTAGTCAATGCAGAGCCACCAACATTTCCAAAGAAGAACATGTGGTCAATTAGCATTAGCATCTTTGCCAGACTGCCAAATTAGCATATGAGTCTCCCAGTGAGATCACTATCTGTACTGTGGTCACCAACAGGATAAAAACCATAGTGGGAGAAGGGTCAGTGAACCAGAAGGCTACCTCCCTTGTGAAAACCTTCTAAGGCTTCATCATAGCAGTAAGCCTTTCAAAATCTCTTCTAAGGCTCCCTCATAGCAGCAAGGCTCTCTAAATCCCAAGGTATACCTTTTAATGGTTCTTTCAGTAGAGCACTAAACAATGTGATAGGAAATCAAGAATGTGCCTAAGAGAAGTGGAGAAGAAATAAGTAAGACATTTGATAATTTAAATTGTTCAGAATTTTGCCTTTCATTAAAGATACTTAAGACAACAATTAACAGGTGTTTGTGAGAACAAATGTGTGCTTTTCCAAGTTCCTTGAAAGATTTGTATGGCAGTTTAGTGCAGATGGCTAAAGTATGAACTAGTAACAAGCATTAACATGCAGATCATGGTCTGAATCCCTCAGTTTCCATGTAGATAGTGTCTTCATTATGAGCAAGACACTTAACCAAATAGTGATCCTTGGTCACCTCCAGAAAGAGGTACATTTGTCTAATGGGTTAATGAACAATAAAAAGACAAGCGTATTTCATGAAATACAGAATGCTGTGTGTACCATCTCTTAGGGAGCACCTTTAGCATGCAAAACTGCTTCTTTGTTTTCTAGGTAGCCTAGGATTATACCCAGAAAATGAAAATTGATATATGTTCAGTGGTTCAAATATTATTATTATTATTTTATTTTTGTTAACCTAGTAAATACACTGGTCAAAATACATTTTCAGTAGCAATCCAAGCCATAGACAATGCAGTCTTATGTGTCATATGGCATGTGTGGTGTGAGTTTAGTCTCTGGTAATGTTGGATAACCAAGATAATAATAAAGAAATGTATTGTTAGACTGCAGATCCAAAATCTAAACCCTCTGGATAACATGACAGCAGCATAGTGGAGTTTATTTAATCATTCTATATCAAAATTGAGCTAAGAAAAAACAGACTGGAATGGCATCCTTGCAAATGATCTGATTGTCCTTATTTATAACTGAAGTAGCATCCCAAACTTACACCTGCAATTTATAAACTAAAATGTAAGACTAATCCAGAGGTATTTATATCTTTCTTGTCTTCAGCTAACAATATACTTTGAAACTTTAGCATTAAGCCCGCGTACCCTGTCAAACATGTTAAGCTGGAACAGCTGGGAAAGCACTGTGATAATGCCATATTAATAATTCTTCCAATAACTGTGCTAAAATTTAATTTTCATTTTCTTTAAACAAGATGTCTCTATTAGTGAACCTCTGTTAGAGCAGGAATTAAGTATACATTTTTCTTTATTATCTTCACTCTGCCACTCTCTTATCTGTTTTGATATTTGTTGTTTTAAACAGTTACTTAATGCATTTTTTAACACCTCAAATCATGATATTACAAGGAGTAGCAGACAGCCACATGACATGTGGGTAAATCCTACATAAACTATAACCTGAAATGCCTTATTATGGCTTTTGAAGTATAAGGCATGATTGAAAATGACACAGTAGTATTTTACTCAGTAACACCACTCTCCTTGTTGTTACAGAATCTCTACTCAAAATCCAATATTTTCATTACTGATGCATATTTCATTAAAGACAAATGTAAGGGCATGTGCATAGACCATTATATCTTCCTTTGAAATGCTGCTTTCATTTCTTGATCATTGTAGAAAGTATGATGTATACTGGGACCACCTGCAACTTCCTGTTGTCTTCTAAGAAGGACACCAGAGAGATGCTTTTGTTTGCTTCAGTCTGAGATGTTGAAACATTGTTTAAAATGCTTGTTACACCAGAAATAACATGAGGAAATCTTTTTTTTTTTTTTTTTTTTGCATTTTTTTTCCTGCATTTTAAGTCATTTTTCTAATCCTGCCAAGTTTTAAAATCATGCCTGCTTTTCCTTTTAAATTATTGTTTGCAATGTTTGCACTTAGCTTGGTTCTGGAATGGTGTGGGGTCCATCTTGAGACAGTAGCAGTTCTTGCAGAGACAAGGTACATCAATTGCTGCTATTTATATCAGCTTTCCATTGGTCTTTTACTTTTTACTGTTAACTATATACTGAGATTAGTTGCACTCAACTGTACTGAGTGCATCACAGAAGTAATTGTAGACAGACAGCGGTTATTGCATGCAAGTGAATTTTTTTCCCCTAAATCTTTACTGCAGAAATCCTTCTTCCTTCAACTCATAGACAAATCCACACATTTTAACTTTTAGACAACAGCTCTTGAAAAGTACAGTCATCCAAAAGTCTGGACACCCTAGTTAGCATAACATTTCAATCTCTAATAATAGCTCCTCACTTCTAGTAGGACTGTGGGATACTACTCAGAAATGCACTTTTAAAAAACTGAGAGTGAGCAAAATATTACTATAGTATCAAAGACACACTGTAAAATCTGTAAACTTTAATAAATTATATTACAAAAATCTTCCTTATACAATTATTTATTTTTATTTCTAAAAAAAGGGAGATGTAATATGTAGGTCCTGTTTCTTTAAGTTATTATCGTTGCCACTAGTATTTTGTACATGAAGTCTGGTTTCCTGAGTTCTAAACAGCTTCAAAATTGTGTGTGTGTGTGTGTGTGTGTGTGTGTGTGTGTGTGTGTGTGTGTGTGTGTGTGTGTGTGTGTGTGTGTGTAATGTGAAGGGGGGCTCATCTAATGATATGGAGTTGTTAATTATGCCTGAAAATAGGAACATACCTCCAAAAACTGGTACATTGTATGAAGGGATAAATTATCCCTGAAAATAGGAATGAACCTACAAAATAGATGGTGACAACTGTCTCTAGTATGCTTTGGCTTTACATTTGCTCAGACCTGTGTTTTCTTGCACTGATTTTTGAGGCCCTGTCCAGACTTGCTGGCAGCTGTGCAGGTTCATTCCCTGTGACTGTGCATTCTTCCTCCTTCCTTCTTCCACTTTGAGTTCATATAAATAATACCTCTGGGCAATACAGAGAGAGTATCTCCCCTTCTATTGCCAGCCTTTCAGTACTTTGTATCCTAAGGCAATGTGTAAGAACTGTCCTGTGATCACTGAAAATGAACTCCTGTTTAAGCAAATTGACTTTGTGAGAGGTGCAAACACAAAGATAACTTGAAGGCAGCCCTCTCAAAATTCCATGTAAGCTGTGAACATAGTTTCATATGTGTATATAGGCTAATGACTGCTAGGGCCCTTATAAACCTAGAACTGCAACCCAAATGTGACCCACAAATCTGATTTTTATAGGTGGTGATTTATTGACTGCCTCTGTCCATTAGAGGTATAGGAGCCAGGCCAGGGGTGAATTTCCAGTTACCTGTCCATTGGTCCAAGTCGCACTTAAATAGGGATAAGGAGGAACTCTGCTTCACATGGATGGGGAGGCTGCTCCAGAGAATGGGAATTCCCTGAGAAACATGACTGTCTCTCCAACATGTCCTATTTATGTCACAAGCAAAATTTAGGTCATTTAATGTAGTATGCTGTTTGCTTTGTGGATGTACAAAAAGTTCACCAAAACAGGGTACAGAGATGCTTTGTATGCCAGGCAAAGATCAATTCTCAGAAGTCTATATTATACCAAGTAAAGAGACAGGGTTTTGAGGGAATTGGTTTTGGACATTGTGTTTACTCCCTGTATTCTTTTTGTAAGGAACCTTTGTTGATATTCCAGCTGTGATGTGTCTGGTCAGATACATACAGAAGGAGGCATTATACTCTATGATGGGTCTGATGAGGGCCAAGTACAGTGGTATGATGCCCTTTAAAGACCTAAATGCCATGTTCTTACTTATAAGTTGAGAAATATAGAAGGATTTTTTTTAAAACCTTGGACACGTGGTTGAAGGCTAGGTTATTATCTACATGAGTTCCCAGATCCCTGACTAGTCAATGAACTTCTAAGGGTGTTTTATTGATGACATAGTTACATGGGGGTGGTACACTTCCCAAAAGGCACTATAATGCATTTCTTGACATGTTTTCATCCATGGCTTTGGCACCAAGCATTTGTCAGAATTAGACCTTCCTGAAGAGTGCTGTCATCTTGGGGGGGTGGGATTCAATGATTTGTCCAAGTTTGCAATAGTCTGTGAACTTGGTTAGCCCAAGGCCTTTGACATTGGCTTTGACATCCAAGCAGTAGATGGCAAAGAGTAGTGGGTCTAGCACAGAACCTTGGGGGACTTCACTGGTGACTGGCCTCTTCATGAAGGTGGCCTCACTGATTCTAACCCCCTGGGTCCTATCAGTGAGACAGCTAGATATCTAGTGTATTATGAAGTGCTTTATACTTAGTTCCAGAATTTTGTTGACAGTGCCCAAGTGGGATATTGTATCAAATGCTTTAGCCACATTTAGGTAGGCAGTATGCACCAGTTTCCCCTCATCTATTGCCTTAGTGTTCTTTTCAAAGAAGTCCACCAGATTCAGTAAGCATAACCTTCCTCTGAAAAAGCCAAACTGGGATGGATCCAGTGTCCGAGGTCTCCTGTGTCCTTGTTGATAATTTCCATGACAATTCTTTCCACAGCTTTGCAAATAAGACTTGTCGGGCTAATGGGCTGCTGTTTCACCCCTCTAACACACACACACACACACACACACACACACACACACACACACACACACACACACACACACACACACACACACACACGCACACACGTGGAGCACCCACATAACACTGAACAGGGATATAGTGATGCCTTAAAAAATACTAGCAAAGCCTCCTAGAACTCTTAAAAATAGGCATCAGTGAAACCCCCAAATATATCTACTACATGCAGCCCTTCATCAACATACTCCCATTAAATATCCAAACTCTAGAATACCTTCCTAACATACTTAAAACAAACCATGAAACTCTCCACCATCAAGTCCTTACTAAAACAACACCTAAACCACTCATGGGTGTGCACATGCTCCTCACCTGGAAAACTCCATTCTCCTTTGTCACATCATACCCCCTATTCCTTTATAACCCCCATCCTCTCCTACACAACAATCCTTTCTACCACTCTTCTTCTATTTATTTCTCACCTTAATCCCCACTTTACATTTCCATTTCTCTCTGACCATCCTATTTTATATATCTTCAAATACTGTCCATTACTATTTTATGACCAGGTTCTATGTCAGTAGGTACCCTAGTATTCTTAAACCCACTGACCTTGACTCACCAGCTATACACTGCCCTTCTCTCTCTTCTAGTTTTAGCTATAGCTACTTCCCAGCTAATGTTTCAAAGTCAAAGTCAAGGTAAACTTTATTGTCATTCCGAAATCACACAAGTGCATAAACTGAACAAAATTCTGTGTCTCTGGACTCAATGTGCAGACAACATATACACTATTTTCACAGACAATAGGAAAAACATCAGGCACTGCACCACAGCTATCCACAAACTGCAATAACAAGTGTAAAAGAAAACACTTTAATCAAAGATAAGCACTTTCACAATTCTAGATTGCTTCTTCAGATCAAACACCAGAGAGAAAAAAGAACATCTTAAATAATACATCTTATTAAGCAATTAAACAATTAGATCAATTGTGCAATCACCTCATTCAAAAAAGCATTTGTTAACTCTGTGAAAGGCATTCAAAGATATCACTAATAAAAAACATAAATCACTGGTCAAAAATATATAATACAAACATATCATTATTTCTTCAAAGGTCTACTGTTCAGTTCTGGTTTCAATGGTACTGTCATTTAAATCTGAGCCTCTATGTGTCCTTAATTTTAAAATCCATCTTGTTTCACTGTATTCAGTATTATTTATCAGGTCACCTAATCTCATTCCTTCAGTTACTGTTTCTAACACCTGAAACAAAAAACTATGTGTATCCCTTTTATATTTACTATGCTTTACCAGTGCACTATATTCCAGTCCCTTATTAGTGCAATATATATGGTCTCTTATTCTTTCCCGAAGGCATCTATTCATCTTGCCTGCATAAAATTTACTACAGCAAACATAATGGGCTAAATATACTACATTTTTTGTGTTACAATCAGCCGTAGCATTCACCTTGACTAACTTCCCTATATCTGGGTGATTAAATGAGTCGGATTCATCTATGTACCCAATTTGGTCCTCATGACAAAGGCATCTATTCATCTTGCCTACATAAAATTTACTACAGCATACACAATGGGCTGAATATACTAAATTTTATTGCATTACAATCAGCCGTAACATTCACCTTGACTAACTTCCCTGTATCTGGGTGATTAAATGAGTTGGATTCATCTATGTAGTTACAAAAATTGCATGCTCCACATTTTTTCGTACCCAATTTGGTCCTCATAACATTCATTCTATGATAGCATAGTTGTCTTTTTAGGGACTTTTTTTTTATTTCTATACCTAAAGCTTGGTACATTCCCCACTACCCTACTTATATTTTCATCCATACCCAGAACATGCTAATGTCTACTTATTATATTCCTGATATAATTTACATCACTATTATATGCCAAAGTGAGGCAAGGTTTAGTCTTGATTTGTCTATCTCTATGAAAATTTCTTCTTGAGGAAAAATAAGGTTTACTGAAATCATTCCTAGGATTTTTTACCAAGCTATAGGCATTACTAATCTCTGGCTTATTATAACCCCTGCCTTCAAAATCTTGACTAATTCTATCCATCCCTCTTAAAAATTCATCTACATTTATGGTTAACCTAGATACCCACATCATTTGTCCTTTTAATGCATTGGGAAAAATGTGTCCTGGGTGCATACTATTACAGTGCAGATAAGATGGAGCATAACACTCCTTCCTAAATACTCCTGTGGAGACTAAACTTGAATCTTCCGCTCTCTTAACATGTATCTCAAGATAATTCATACTAGTAGTAGAGTAGCTAGAAGTAAATTTCAAAAAATCACTACTACTACCATTCATTTTGTCTGTAAAGTATGGAAAGTTCAGATTCCATACCTTTCCACAATAAAAAGAAGTAATCCACAAAGCGTCGATAGAATGGAATATTACCTCCCATCAAACTAAAGATATTCTGTTGTTCCCATTCAGCCATCACTAGGTTGGCGTAGCTATTGGAACAGACATTTACACATATAACACCTAGCTATTACATCACAGACATGCAGGTAGACAGACTAATATTTCACATAGTTAGAAACATATTTTAACACTTTTCAAACTGAATACTTACTTGCATGAGACTTTAGTATTGCACAGGTACTTGGTTAAGACATTGCATTGATCCTTGCACAGAAAGAGACATTTGAGTATTGCATTGCGAACATTAGGATACTGTACTATGGACTTTAGAGTATTGCACTATGGTTAATTTACAGATTTGCATGTATTTCACTGAAAGAAGAGATATTTTATTGCAATGCTATTGCCTTAGATGGCCTATGCGTCAGGGACGTTGGGAGGCATACGCACTGTACTGATTTCAGTACAACTTCTTTAGAAGAGGGGGTAGCTTTTTTAATTAAAAAAATTACATTTCATGACTACATACCAGCCAGCCAGTTGGAATTGAGCTCACATCATGTCCAGCTGGCTGGCTGCGAGCAGGAAATGTTAGCTTGAATGTATTGGATTATGTGAAGGGTAAGGCAATCACAAATGGATTATCATTGTGGTGATCACAAACAGATTAGGTAAGGGGTGTGTGTGTGTGTGTGTGTGTGTGTGTGTGTAAATGCCCCCCACATAATACACTTGCTGGCTATAGGTGTTCAGGCTCAAACCCTGTACATTTGCTTTAGGGTAAGAAGAGCCTAAAGTCCCTAACCACCACCATTTCTGAACTTTGTTCAGATTTGTTTTTCTAACAGTTGTGAGCTATGGTGAGAAGTGAGAACTGAAGTTGTATTTCCCCCATTATTGTTTTTGTTGTTTGTCTAAGTTTTTTGTGCTACGTGTGAAGTGAGAACTGAATTTGTATTCCCTTATTATTGGCTTTGTTTGTCCAGGTTTTTGTGCTAAGAGGTTGAGAGCTATCTAAATGATAGCCATTAAGTTTCAGTCTTCTTATTTTTCAAACTGCTGAATTAGTATAGTGGTATGTTGCACTGACTGTAGTGAATATGGTTCTGGGTTCAAGACATGCATGGTTAACGCAGCATTTTATTCTAGCAACTTTCCAAAATTATACAAGCAATGTTTAAAATGTGTCCCTGGTTTTTGGGCTTTTGCCCCCCCCCCCCCCCCCAGTAAATTTTGGCTTTTTCCTGATTTCTTCTGCTGCAAAGTTCAGAGATACAGCTGAGTGTTGAGTACATTTTACAAAGAGCTGAGAGCTGCAGGGGAACTAAAGTTTAGTGCTGCTTATACAGAGTCTGCTTGTTCTGTTAATAGCACAACAGGTAGTGTACTTGCTTTTGATGCAGAAGGCTGTGGGTTCTTCTCCCACAGTAGGTAGATGTATTGCTAATACTGTACTGTGTTGTAAAGGCGGGTGGATGCTGTAGTCCTTTTTGGTGAAGATATCTTCTAGTAGTAACTATGAACCTGTTATCAGTTTGCCATCCATTTCCTATTGCAATATTACTAGCGTATCATTTTTTTAATGCAACACAGGCAATTTATTCCTCAAGGGCAACAGAAACTTTAGTTGTAGATGAAACCATGAAATATAAAGTTGTTTGCTAGCAGCAGCCTCTTCATTAGTTACAGATTTCTTTAATGTGGAATTATGTATATGGCTTTTACTAGTTCAGAGATTGTGCATATTTACTGATACTGGTGGACTGTAGAAGTTTGAGTAGACTTTTATGATGGAAATGTTCTGAATTGGGCTGTTTTGTCATTATTGGTGCATGCATTTTGTTTCATTGTTTACTGGGAAAATGTTCAAAACAATACATTTAAAACGCTCTCTAACAACTATACTGTACTGTACAAGGAATATAATTTAATACAGTCAGGAAGGTGTATCAAAGAGCATGTGTATGTTTCATGTGCAAGGGGCCTATGATTTGAAAACAGCCCAAAGTTAATCTTTATCTGCCACTGGCAAAATGTATTTTTTTAATGTGGGTTTCAATGCTGTTTCAATGAATTTGAGTTTCAAGGGCAGAGAAGTTTTAATGCTAAGTCTAGTTTCATTGTGAGACTGCATTGCTTTGTTTAGCAGATATTTATTGGTGTTCATGCTGTAAAATGCAAAATAAAACTTTTCTGGCAAATCATTTTGGAATGAAGTCACTAAATAATGACCGACGTTAAGTTTCAGATGTCATAATCTTCAGAAAAATGCATGCTAAAGCAAGACCTGTTATTCTATCAACTGTCTTAAGTTTATACAAGATCAATTTGTAGTACTGTCTGTATGTTCCCCCAATATATTTGACCTTGTCCAGATTTCCTGCATTAAGAGGTTGAGAGGTATGTGCAAATAAATCACTTTATAGAATTAGGAATAGCCAAACCTCTCAACTGTCCCCAATATTGGCTCAAAATCTTGCTCTCCCCCTAATAATCCCTCTGCAAAATAGCAATTTTGGAAGAAAACGTGGAGGGTTTACAATTACAAATAACTTTAATAATCAGAGTTATACATTACTTTTATTTCAGAAATGCATGTAGATTCTCTAATTTTGTCAGCTGCTCAAGTTAACAGTGCTCATATTAAAATGGTGTCCCTTCTTTGACAGGTACCCAGCTGTATTGTCTGGCAATGTTATATTTTTGCATCACATTTTTGGTCCATTTTTCATAAAATTGCGGTTTTCTGGCAAATTAGTGGCAAATCATTAAAGACTGAAGTTAGAAAATAATGGCAGACATTTGAGTTTCAGACTTCATACCTTTCAGAAAATGTATACTAATGCAAGACCTACTACTATTCTATTACCTTTCTAAGTTTATAAGAGTAATATTTAAAAAAAATATATCCTTATTTTTGGGCCTTTGCCTCAGTTTTATTTATAGGTTTGTTGTATGTGTGTGTGTGTGTGTGTGTGTGTGTGTGTGTGTGTGTGTGTGTGTGTGTGTGTGTGTGTGTGTGTGTGTGTGAGGTAGGTAGGTAGCATACCTCTCAACTGTCCAAATTTTGCAGACTGTCCAGATTTTTGCCCCATATTTTTTGTCTGTTCCTCATAAATTTTGTGATTTTCTAGAAAATCATTGAAGGCTGAAGTTGCTAAATAATGACAGACATTTGAGTTTCCGACTTCATGTCCTTTAGAAAAATTCATACTACCACAAATCCTGTTATTCTAGCAACTTTCTCATACTAGCACAAATCCTGTTATTCTAACAACTTTCTAAGTTCACGAGAGCATTATTTAATATCTGTCCCTGTTTATTTTAGGCTTTGTCCATATTTCTTGCACTAAGAGGTAGGTAGTGGTGTGAGTATGTAAATGAAACACCCTAGTTAGGGGTAGCAGGTGGTTAGTAATTTACTCAAGCTCAAAACCTATACCTTAGTTACAGAAAACAAAAGCATGAATCCTCTACCCCAACTACCATGCTGCATTTTTCAAAGAACTGACTTTCAGGTTCATTTTCAATTCAAGGAACCAAGTTTGAGTGAATCTATATTATATTACTGAAGAGGCATTACAGCGAATGCCTCTTCATCGACACTAAAAGAGCGAACAGTGAATTACGAGAATGGCCGTATCTTGGCTGGGGAGGGGAGTAGCAGTTTGAGAGCTGTGAGCACAAATTTGAAAATCCTAGCTTCACCTCTGCTATAAGTTGCAGTCATGGTGAGTATTGCTCTAAGTATTAGGTATCACACTCCCTACCTCAATTTTATTTATTCCTAACATCTATATTGTAACCCTCCTTATCCATGTCTTATAAGTCATATCTAATGACTTCTTGTCACATATATTGCACATGAACGGTTTACATACTAAATATGTACTAACTATGCCAAGGATCTATAAGCTTAGTTAGATAACTACATTGATAGGGTAGTCCCTACTAGAACTAAATACAGTGGTAAATTCAATCAGAAGCCTTCTGGGTGGTCAGTAGATGTAAACAAACTATACAACAGGAAAAAACAGCTTAAATCACCTGGTAAGGCCAGAACCCATCAGTATAAACAGAATATAAAAAATGCACCAAGCAACAGAAGGCAACTAATACACCAGTAAGCATCTCATGAGCTAAGGCCAGCTGCTGATGCTAAAGAGAATTATAAATCCTAATTTAGGTATATTAGTAAATAGAATAGATGTTCTTTGTCTTTCACTGTTGCAGTCATTACATTTGGGTTACCTGCCTGCAGGTAGCGCTCAGCCGGCCTGAATACCAGAGTCTTGGATTCCTGCATCAGATGCTGTCTCTTCTTCCATGACGTCATGTCGTCAGGGGTATAAAACATGCAGCTGACACCATTACATCAGTCTTTCTTGCCGTGTGGTGCCCGAAACAGAAGCAGCTCACAAGTGCCGGTTGGCCAACTTCTGAAATTTTCGTTTTCGAGTTTCAGAACGAAGTCTTCAGAAAAGCTAAGTATCCCTTTGGGGATCCTTTTTTTTGTCCTTAATTGATGTCAGTAGAAGCTAACAATCAGTGGAGGGTGGCCTAATGGTTAAGGTGTTTGCCTTATAAACATAAAGTGCAGGGTTTGAGCCTCACAAGGGATAATTGGCTAGGCTAAAAATTGCTCGTAAGGGCAGTTAGCTTAGTATGAACCTGTGTAAAGCAAATACCTCATAAAGATTTTCATTTGTACTGCATTCCTTGCTTAGGCCCAGACCATGACGTCCCTCACTGTTGTTTTTGTGCCTTATTCAATCCACGTACTATTCGTCGTCCTATTTTTGCAGCAAATTATTTTAGTATTCGGTATAACTATCCAGAAATGGCTTCGTTAAGCCATCCGACTTCTGATATTCAGAAAAAATGTAAGGTTAAAGACAGAGACAGACCGCATAGGTCCAAAACTGTTGACGACACTTCCGTTAAGCTAGTAACCAGTTCACCGGTACTCAGTGAGGCACTTTTGCAGCCCCTGATACCCGCTACTTCAGATTCGCAGGCCTCTACTGAGACCCAGGTATGGGTATGCTGCAAAATGCTTTTTCAACTATGGAACCTGTGGATGTCTCTACCTTGGATGGGTCTGGAGCTGCTGTGCAGGCACCGGCTTCGGAAGGTGTATTCAGACCTACAGATTTGCATTTTAAACTGACGCCATCTTCTTCATCCAGGCCTACAACTCGACCCACGCCTAGAAAACTGACGTCCAAACCACATGGTCAGGCCCATATGGCTAAAAAACAAATGCTTACAATGGCTGAAGACCTTATTACTTTAATTAGGGGAAGCCAGCCTTCCCCCTCTAAGACACCTAGAACTGATTTTCCTTCTGATTTTTCTGATCAGGATTCTGATATTTCTGTTTCTTCTGATTACCAGGATTTGCCCTTATGTACCTATGAGGATTCTGATGCAGAGGATTCCATTCCCTCTGCTTCCCCTCCAGAAGATTTTTCTTTTGGTGAAACCTTGCACACTCTTAGGGAACATTTCCGCTGGGAAAGCCAGGATTACTCTAACTCCAAAGAGATGCTTAGGGAATTCTTACCCCTTCCTCAACACAGGCCTTTAGCTACCCCTCCTGTTCTGAACATTGTAGATGATGCCTTCTTGGAATCTAGCCTGTCCCCAGACACTTTGCCTCCAGCTCCCAGAAAACCTGACAGGCATTACAGAGTACCTGACTCTCACATGTTCCTCTTAAAGATTCCTACTGCAGATCCAGAGACCATTTCCCAAAAGCCAAAGGGCATTAAGGCTACTGCTGCCAAAAATCCTACCCCTCCTGATAGAGATTCTAGGGCTTTGGACAGATGAGGTAAGAAGGTATACACTTCTGCTACTTTGGCCATTAGGGCTTTAAATTGCCAGTTTCATATGTTAAAGTACCAGCATCATATTATGGGACTAGTTAAACAGAAAATTATGTTGATCCCTGACTGTGCTGAACACAAAGAATTACAGGATTTAATGCATTCTGCTGAACAAGTTGGTAAACATACTTTGCAATGTGGTTTTGACTCTTTAGAAGCATCTTGCAGGGCTGCTGTCACTGGGTCTGTACTTAGAAGGCATGCTTGGCTTAAGGAACAAAACTTGCCAGATCATGTTAAAGCTAAATTACTGGATGCTCCCTTAAACCAAGACCGCCTGTTTGGCAACAAAGCAAAAGAAGTCCTCAAAAAGATGGAGGAAAACAGCTAAATCTATGCAAACTGTTAAAGATTTCCTACGAGTACAGCCTCACAGATTTAGTAGGCATTGGCCTTCAAAGAATTGGTTCTTTCCAGTCTCTTCCAGGCCTTCTCAGTCCAAACCCAGGAACAGCAGACCACCTAGGTTACAGTCTTAGGCTACGCACAGGCCTAAGCAGTGGGGGGCTCCCACTTCCAAAGCAGGAAGTAGTAAGACACTCCCCTATGGAAAAATGTCACAATGAATTATCCCTAACCCTTCCAAGCCCTGCTCAACTGCCTGCTCCCTTAGGAGGAAAGCTCGCCCTGTATGCAAAAAATTGGGAACTCATTACCCAGGACAAATGGGTTTTAAATATAGTTTTCCAAAGATACAAATTCTACTTCCACACCCTACCAACCCCAAACGGTTGGCCAGACATACCCCCAAATCAGTGGGCAAAGGCTCAACAACAGCTTCTCTCTCTTCTAAGTATCAGGGCTATTCAACCTATCCCAGCAGAAGAAAGAGGACAAGGTTTTTATTCAAGACTTTTCCTGGTACCCAGAAAAGACAACTCCTGGCATCCTATCCTGGACCTCTCTATTCTAAACACCTTTTTGGTAATCCCAAAATTCAAAATGCTAACACTTCAACAGCTGCTTCCTATGCTAGGCAATGATGCCTGGTTGGCAACCTTAGACTTAAAGGAAGCTTACCTGCACATTCCAATAAGGGAATCTTGCAGGAAATACCTGTGCTTCAGGACAGGCTCCATGCACTATCAGTTCTCTGCACTTCCCTTTGGCTTATCTACTGTGCTCAGGGAATTCACAGTGTCTAGCTCCAGCCATTGCATTTTGCAGGCAGAGAAATATTCAAATATACCCATACCTGGAAGTTGTCCGATTCAGGCAGAAAGCCAGGACTTGCTATTAAAACATCTGGCATTTGTAAAAAAATTTCTAACCTCACTGGGGTACACCATAAATGTAAATAAATCTCACCTAGTCCCCTGCCAACAGATTGTATTCTTGGGAGGAAGCTTGAACACAACTTCCTAGATGGCTTACCTCAGGCCAGAGAAACAAGTTTACCTGACAACCTACTTCAAACTACTGGCCACAAAGACCCAGCTATCTGCAAGGAAAATTTTGCAAGCCCTGGGGTTTATGGCCCCTTGCATTCTACTAATTCCATATGCAAGACTGCATATGAGGAAACTACAATGGTATCTAAAAAGCCTATGGTGTCAGCATTCTCAGGACCTGGAATCAATGATTCCTATCATTCCTTGTATAAGGACAGAGTTCCTTTGGTGGGCAGAGGCCTGCTACCACAACAAGGGGCACCCTTTCAATCTACCCCCTGCTGCCCAAACCCTAACAACAGACGCATCAGACTATGCATGGGGGGATCACTTGGCACGTCAGTCCATTCAGGGCAAATGGAACCCGAGTCAGATGCACCTGCATATCAACCAAAAAGAAATGTTAGCTGTACAGAATTCCTTGACAGCCTTCAAAGACCACATCCTTCCAGGACAATTATTGGTAAAGACAGACAACACCACAGTTATGCGGTACATAAACAAGCAGGGGGGAACCCCCTCATATGCTCTCTGCAGACTAGCCATGGCTCTGTGGAACACAGCCTTGAGCTACTAAGTGCACCTACAAGCTCAGTTCCTGCCAGGCAAGCTAAATTCACTGGCAGATGACCTAAGCAGAAATCTCATGGACCCACACAAATGGAAACTTTAACCAAAAATTGTCAACCTCTTGAGGAACAAATGGGGGACTCTAGAGATAGACCTGTTTGCCTCTTCTCAGAACTACCAGTTGGACAAATTCTGCACAAGGACTCCCCACAGTCAAGCTTGGAAAGTGGATGCTCTGTCCTTTACCTGGGAAAGCCTCTCGGTTTATGCCTTTCCCCCTCTGCCTCTCCATTCGAAGGTTCTGCTAAAGATCAAACAGGACAAGCCAAGGACAATACTGATTGCACCAGACTGGCCATGCCAGCACTGGTACCCCCTCTTGCACAGTATGATACTGCTGGATCCATGGCACCTACCTCAGACACCTTCCCTGCTGTCCCAGCAGGTGGCCAGATTCTGCACCCTCAGCTTCAAACCCTGAACCTTGCAGCCTGGCTAATTCCTTGAGCTCTCCAATAGCATACCTCAGTAAGCAGGTGCTAGATGTCATTCTGGAAACAAGGAGAACTAGTACTAGAAAATCCTATGCTGAAAAGTGGAAAAGCTACTATTCCTGAAGCCAGACTCAGGGTATGGGCACTATGTTGCCCAGCTTACCTCATATTCTTCAGTACTTAACAGAAATGCTCCACAAGGGCCTATCCTTCTCGTCAATTAAAATTCATGCCTCTGCCATTTCAGCATATTATAATACTGAACCACAGACATACTTTTAAATGCAGTGTTTTACATAGGCTAGATTTTAATCCCAGAGGGGGAGACCTTATCAACTATACTTTAGAATGCGAATTGAGATGGATTATTAGGTGGAGAGCTGACCAAACACCAGGGTTGAATGATAAAACACAGATTAAGCCTCTTTTGAGAAGCAGGAGGCTTAAACCCAAATAACAGGAATGTAGTTTAGGTACAGCCATACATTTAACACCTTAGTCCACTCTTTTGTTGTTTACCACTGTTTTACATTGATATAATATACATATTTGTTATATATATTTTTATATTTATAATTGATGAAAATTAGGCATAGTACAATATAATATAATGCATGTTTTAATAAGATGTTTTTAAATATGTTAATATATGTGTGAATATTTAACATTGAGTTTGCGCTTAATATGCTGGGGTTAATTGTTCATCGTTTGATGAGAAATTGACCAATGAAAATATAAGGAGGGATATTTAAATCCTGAATGCTTTCATCTTATGTATAAGTCTGAAGAAGCCTATGGGTGAAAGCGCGTACTTGTTAATAAAGGAACCTTTATATACCATTTGGGCACTGTCCTGGACTATTGCTACATTGACTGTTTCATCTACCTATGTGTTGTTCGGATTGTGTGCCATAAGGTACCAGAGGATATTTTATGTTGATTGGTATGTTATATATTATTATTTTGCTGGTTCCGTGCTCTGTTGGCTGGTTGTGTACATGTTGGATATTTTATGGATTACACCTAAACCATTCCTAACACTGAATGTGTAACAGACCCTTCCAATGTGGAACTCTGAGGGAGTCCGAGGAGCATGACCCATCGAAGACCCCAAATGAGGTAAGTCCCTCATAACCAGGTACACTGGAGAGGTATGCTGGCGTAGCCATGAATACGGATGTTATGAGTGTCACTACCCATGCAATGGAAATAGCGATCCCTATCATCCACCGCACAGTCCAGAATGCTTAGGCAGCAATCAGCTAGGAAGGCACAGCACTATGTGAAACGTAACAAGGGCAATGGCCGAACGTCAGGGTGTTTACACATAATGACAACAGGTCAGGGTATGCAGGAGCTACCTGTCCAGAATACATGTACTGAACCGGTGATCCTAGGTGGACAGGTGGGAAGAAAGACAGCAGGACAAATGTGCAAACATGCATATGTCCTACCCCGGTAACTGTGGATGACAACGTATGCCCCGCGAAGGTCAATGTGGAAGGTAAGCAGACACAAAGGTGATGTGTCCCCCAGTGTTTCATGAAGTGTCAACATAACAAATGTCAGGCCCCCATAGCCATACGTGAGACCCGCCACCGACGGGAAGCGCAAATAGGATGCACACATATGGTACAGGAAAGAACAAGTAGTGTGGATAAGCATATGTAGACCTGTGTGAGGAACACAACTGTCTGCGTGGGTGTGCCGTGCAAATACAAAGTAATGCCATGTGGTCTGTCATGCCGCTACACACTGTGTGTGTATTGTAGGCAGACAGTAGGCATGTTGTAGTAGTCACATACCCTGCAACTGCACAGATGTACGCAGACTGAGTAGAGGTCTGCCTCATATGTCCGCTGTGTTCCACGTAACAGTAGCAGTCCGGTGGCCACATGATATCTAACGACAGGACACAACGACAAACATGCGAGGAAGACACCACATCTGACGGAAATGCCATACGCATGCATAACATATCACTGTGCCCACTATCAATGTTTCCAAGAGAAACATGACATGACTGGCCCCCAGTGTCCCACTATCTCCTAAGGCCGTGTTGAGATATACGTCCCCTGAGGTGGAGTGCTATGAACAGACACAGATACATGTGTGTGGAAACACTAGGATCCACTCCAAAATGATGGGATGTGCTCATAGCCGTCCGTAGGCATAGGCCAACCCGGCGGCTGGCTAGGGCGCCACACTAGCAGGGCCACCTTTCCAGTAGTTATGTCATGTAGGTACACCAGGATGGGGGCACCATGTGTTGTGGTGGTGGGCACCATGGAGCCCTATCGCCTAGGGCAGCGGTTGATCTAAGGCCGCTCCCGTGCTGCCATAGGAGGGGTAGTACGTTCCGCAGGTATGTGCTGAAGTGCACATGAAACAGCGGTCTACAAGGATTACCCATAGTGGCGACACCTGCACAGACGGCTATAGTGGGACATACACACGACCATGCACACAGCTCAGATAGACATACACACACCATAAACAGGCAATGATACACAAGGTTTATGGCGTGTACGGGTACAGTGTCAGTACAGCAAGGATAGCTGTCTGCCATGATATCTAGCAGATGTCTCTAGGGCGTGCCGGAATACGGACGTTGCATGGACAATGAGTGGATATGCATCGTACCACAGTTCTATGTGTCAGCCGTGCAAATACGCGATACATGGGACAGACAGCTGTCCATGCAAGAGCAGCGCTATGGGAATAACATAAGTATGTATATATACATCGAGAGAAATACAGACAGACACATGTGGCAAGGCCGGGAGTGTAACGTACACAGCACCACCCCACCACAGCAGGGCGCACGTGGAGAACACACTACGGAGGTCGCCAACCACAGCAGGCACACAGGCAGTCCACGAGCTGCGTCTCACCATCCACAAACACAGAGATGTTGGCAGGATATAAGTGTTCTGTGGAACCTCTAAAGCCATAACCTATGAACCCATGCGGCTGGGAGCATAGACACACACACACAGCTGGCAGGCATGGGGATTGACCATACCCCCACCTACGCAACCGCACGACAGTATGACACAGGTATGGAAAGCGCTACGTGGACCACTGAACACAGCACCGTCAGAGGCATACGTCTAGGTGGGTGACAACATCCGTAAAGGAATAGACACCGATAGCCAAGGTATGTGTTGCGAAGCGTCTAAAAGAACTACTCTCTCCAGGGGCAGCTGTAAACATACACGCACACGGGGAAGGGCCGGGAGTTGAACCTACGCCTACCTACATGAACACACTACAGCATGATGCATTTACAGAACGCGCTACCGAGATTACTGAGAGCAGTGCTGTCAGAGGCATACTTCTAGGCGGGTGACATCATCTGTAAAGGAATAGCTGACAATAGCCAAGGTATGTGTTGCAAAGCATCTAAAAGCATGACCATCTGCAGAGGCAGCTGGAAACACACACACACACACACACACACACCTCACGCACACACAGGGAAGGGCCGGGAGTTGAACCTATGCCTATCTACTTGAACACACTACAGCATGATGCATTTACAGAACGCGCTACCAAGATTACTGAGCACAGCGCTGTCAGAGGCATACTTCTAGGCGGGTGACATCATCCGTAAAAGAATAGCTGACAATAGCCAAGGTATGTGTTGCGAAGCATCTAAAAGCATGACCATCTGCAGAGGCAGCTGGAAACACTCACACACACACACACACACGGGGAAGGGCTGGGAGTTGAACCTATGCCTATCTACTTGAACACACTACAGCATGATGCATTTACAGAACGCGCTACCGAGATTACTGAGCATAGCGCTGTCAGAGGCATACTTCTAGGTGGGTGACATCATCCGTAAAGGAATAGCTGACAATAGCCAAGGTATGTGTTGCGAAGCGTCTAAAAGCATGACCATCTGCAGAGGCAGCTGGAAACACACACACACACACACACGGGGAAGGGCCGGGAGTTGAACCTATGCCTATCTACATGAACACACTACAGCATGATGCATTTACAGAACGTGCTACCAAGATTACTGAGCACAGTGCTGTCAGAGGCATACTTCTAGGCGGGTGACATCATCCGTAAAGGAATAGCTGACAATAGCCAAGGTATGTGTTGCGAAGCGTCTAAAAGCATGACCATCTGCAGAGGCAGCTGGAAACACACAGACACACACACACACACACACACACACACACACACGGGGAAGGGCCGGGAGTTGAACCTACGCCTATCTACATGAACACACTACAGCATGATGCATTTACAGAACGCGCTACCGAGATTACTGAGCACAGTGCTGTCAGAGGCATACTTCTAGGCGGGTGACATCATCCGTAAAGGAATAGCTGACAATAGCCAAGGTATGTGTTGCGAAGCGTCTAAAAGCATGACCATCTGCAGAGGCAGCTGGAAACACACACACACACACACACACACACACACACACACACACACACACGGGGAAGGGCCGGGAGTTGAACCTATGCCTATCTACATGAACACACTACAGCATGATGAATTTACAGAACGCGCTACCGAGATTACTGAGCACAGCGCTGTCAGAGGCATACTTCTAGGCGGGTGACATCATCCGTAAAGGAATAGGTGACAATAGCCAAGGTATGTGTTGCGAAGCGTCTAAAAGCATGACCATCTGCAGAGGCAGCTGGAAACACACACACACGGGGAAGGGCCGGGAGTTGAACCTACGCCTATCTACATGAACACACTACAGCATGATGCATTTACAGAACGTGCTACCGAGATTACTGAGCACAGCGCTGTCAGAGGCATACTTCTAGGCGGGTGACATCATCCATAAAGGAATAGATGCCAATAGCCAAGGTATGTGTTGTGAAGCATCTAAAAGCATGACCATCTGCAGAGGCAGCTGGAAACACACACACACACACACACTCACACACACACACACACACACACACACACACACACACACACACACACACACACTCACCTCGAAGGGCCGGGAGTTGAACCTACACCAATCTACATGAACACACTACAGCATGATGCATGTACAGAACGTGCTACTGAGATTACTGAGCACAGTGCTGTCAGAGGCATACTTCTAGGCGGGTGACATCATCCGTAAAGGAATAGATGCCAATAGCCAAGGTATGTGTTGCGAAGCGTCTAAAAGCATGACCATCTGCAGAGGCAGCTGGAAAAACACACACACACGGGGAAGAGCCGGGAGTTGAACCTACGCCTATCTACATGAACACACTATAGCATGATGCATTTACAGAATGCGCTACCGAGATTACTGAGCACAGTGCTGTCAGAGGCATACTTCTAGGCGGGTGACATCATCCGTAAAGGAATAGATGCCAATAGCCAAGGTATGTGTTGCGAAGCGTCTAAAAGCATGACCATCTGCAGAGGCAGCTGGAAACACACACACACCTCACACACACACGGGGAAGGGCCGGGAGTTCAACCCACGCCTATCTACATGATCACACTACAGCATGATGCATTTACAGAACGCGCAACCGAGATTACTGAGCACAGCACTGTCAGAGGCATACTTCTAGGCGGGTGACATCATCCGTAAAGGAATCGATGCCAATAGCCAAGGTATGTGTTGTGAAGCGTCTAAAAGCAAGACCATCTGCAGAGGCAGTTGGAAACACACACACACACCTCACACACACACGGGGAAGGGCCGGGAGTTGAACCTATGCCTATCTACATGAACACACTACAGCATGATGCATTTACAGAATGCGCTACCGAGATTACTGAGCAGAGCGCTGTCAGAGGCATACTTCTAGGCGGGTGACATAATCCGTAAAGGAATAGATGCCAATAGCCAAGGTATGTGTTGCGAAGCGTCTAAAAGCATGACCATCGGCAGAGGGAAACACACACACCTCACACACACACGGGGAAGGGCCGGGAGTTGAACCTACGCCTATCTACATGAACACACTACAGCATGATGCATTTACAGAACGCGCTACCGAGATTACTGAGCACAGCACTGTCAGGAGGCATACCCCTAGGTGGGTGATATCATCTGCAGAGGCAAGGCAGCCGATAGGGAATGAAGACAGAGTGCGCAGTCACACAGCATGTCACCATCCCAATGTGGGCGTGCAGTAACACAGTAGTGCTCCACTCGGGAATACCAACTAACTACGGAGCGCAACATCACGACATGGATACGGGATGCACCACAGACAGTATACCCTATGAGAGGACAACCGGCATGCATGATGTAGGCAGCCATTGTGGCATATCAACCACATATGACTCACCTGGACGGCCACCATGGCTATGCAGGATGTCATTGGCCATGGCTACACGCCTAGTAGCAGACATCGGTGCCGACTGTACTGTGTACCCCCGAATGGCGTACTGGGCATGCCCTCACACCTAGCGGTCGCGAAGGGGAAACATACATGCACACGGGGTATCTTCACAGACGTGCGTGGTGTGCACTGTACTGTGTGTCCATCTACACAGCTGCTTACTGGGCATGCTCACACACTTAGAATCTGCAGAGTGCAGACATGCATACACATGGGGTGGAATCATGGAAGGGCAGAGTGTGGACCGTCGTGTGTGTCCACCTACACAACAGCAACCCGGGCATGCTCACACACGTGGTGGTTGCAAAGGGGAAACATACATGCACACAGGGTATCTTCACAGGCGCGGTGTGCACTGTACTGTGTGTCCATCTACACAGCTGCTTACTGGGCATGCTCACACACTTAGAATCTGCAGAGTGCAGACATGCATACACATGGGGTGGAATCATGGAAGGGCAGAGTGTGGACCGTCGTGTGTGTCCACCTACACAACAGCAACCCGGGCATGCTCACACACTTAGTATGTGCTACGCGCCGTCCGGCATGCAGATGGAGTGTACACATTGCAAGTCACAGCCAGGTAAACCCGTACACACGCACAGGGTGGACACACATGCAGTTACATGTACACACACAGATGACATCACAGGCGTCACGGGTGCAGGCTGAACATGTACACACTGCAGTGAACACTGTAGCTGCCATGCCAGCACCATGTCGTCAGTGCAGCAGTATGCCTCACGGTCCAGCAACAGCATGTGACATATGTCCACAGGTCTATATGGCGGTGTACACCCGTCATGCAGAGTACACATGTACTATCAATGATCCCACAGGAGTGATGTTGTCCGCCCATATCGGTATACATGGACAGGCGTGCTCCACACATACCACGGGCCTAACACAGATATGACACATGACTGCAGCTGTACCACAGTGAAACAAAGTCCGGATATGTCATATATGTGATTGTCTGGCTGTGTGCATGGACTGCACACAGGACACATACGAAGCCTGTGATGTACCACATGCATAACACTGGCGTATGCGGTAATACACACACGAATGGAAGGTGGACACATGTCTGTGGTATGCTCCCCCTACAGGGTGTAGCGGTGTTGACTGGGACACATACCCTTGTACAGTTTGCCTGTGACAGCTGTGATACCATACCACAGTCCATGTTCCATGTATGTCGACACACATGTCACAACGTAGCAATGCATACACACATGGCAACAGGGGATACATGTGACACATATACTGTGCATGGTGCAGCCATCCATGAGCGGTGTCAGATGTCCATAACACTGTTGCAACCCCCTACCACATGCATACCCATCATGGGGGCCGTCATATGGTGGCATAGTAACAACACGCATGGCGATATGTGTGTACATCATGTGTTTAAACACCTGTCCACATGCATGTGTGCAGGTGGTGGTCACAGGTGTGTCACACACCATCCTACCCTGCCATGTGCATACAGCCTGCTATGTCGCCGTTACATGACAGTGCTGCCATAATGCATACCCATCGGTCAGGTGTCATCGACCATATGTCACATGGCTACTGTAACACCTACCACCCCCCAAGTGCATATATCGGCACAGCTGCCGGATACAGTGTCTGTACGCATAATGCACTACATACCGCTGCACGCCTGCACATATCCCATATAGCGGGTGAGGCATTCCCAGCACCGACATGTGTGCAGGAATGTGTGCCCATGTATGCCACAGATCGGGGGGACTATGTCCCATGTGCCACACATCACTGTACACCATGGTAGAGATCTGTACATACCTCAGTGTGGGGTGCATGGATGTGGATGGTGCAGTACATGCAACACGTCATCCCTCCGTGTAGACATGTGTGGTCACCACCATGTGAGTGTGTCAACATGTGTGTATGTCTGCTGCCTGTTGTGAGGGTGTATGCAGATATAGTGTTGTGAACGGACACTAACCACACAGCGTGACCATCCCGTACTGGTGCTACATTGTACGACCCTGTCAATGCCATAGGTGTGAGCCATACTGGCCACCTGTGCAAGTCTGCCCCCTGTGACATGGCGTGTGGGTGCATTGTATTGTGAGGGTGCTGACCACACAGGCAGGTGTCCCCATCTGCACACAATGGGGTGTGCGCCATAGTGGTGTACATCCCGCGATTGCGGACATATTCCTGTACTGGTACAGTGTCCTACTGCTGCACAGCATGCACCATAGCTGACAGGTGACACCTGCGGTCAGTCGCCAGCACGCTGTGTACGACACCTGCAGAATGTCACCATACCTGTACTGTGTCATGCCATGTATGTGATGTCTCTGTCCATCGTAGCCTGTGGCACCGACCACAGGCATCAGGTGCAGTATATGTGTGGACATGTGTGTCATGTACCGTGTAAACAACGTTACACTATATCTGGCTCCGTGCTCCACAGGTTTTCACGTAGAACTTCTCTACTTGCAATCTAAACTGTCTGTTCTCTATCACAAAAGCTCAGCACCTGCTCCCACAGTATTCTTACATAGGTAAAGTACATGTATACTAGACGGAGTACTACACTAGCCTAGAATCCCCTTGAGTACCCACTTCCCTATAGGTCCCTTCTGACCCAGTTACACAGCAAACGCATTCACTTTCTCTGGCATGTCGAAGGGTCAATTGCTAGCAACTTCTCCTGTTCAGCTGGTGAATCTGGGCATCCTGAGACAATGTTACAGGTGCCTCATGGACACGGACAACCCGCACCTCCCCCACTAAACAAAATACATGTGAGAGATGCAACTATATAGCCAGACAGGAGGCTGAGCTCTCTCAACCCACGACCGGCAAGACCAAACGGGAGGAGAAGGACACCACGCACACCACAAACCCAGTGTCACATGGAACTATCACAAATGCTAAACAAACACATGAACACACAAAGACATACTCGGAGGCACTGTTAAAACATGTACCGAACCTACTGATGCCTCCAAAGCAGACACCCAAGCAACTGCCTCCACAAGACATAGGACATGCAACACATAGTTCTCAACATCAGTGTGCTAAACAGTCA
The DNA here is from genome assembly GCF_019279795.1 of Protopterus annectens. Lineage (NCBI taxonomy): Eukaryota > Metazoa > Chordata > Ceratodontiformes > Protopteridae > Protopterus > Protopterus annectens. Next base: position 1,637,757,370 of record NC_056729.1, read on the forward strand.
CAACCCTTAAGGCCACACACAATGCCAGACACACTTGTAATAGGTGACGCCATAGTCAGACACACCGATGTCCCACCCACCAGACTGAACAAGGGAATGATCACAGTAGGCCGCCTGTCGGGCGCTGGAATCCGCCACATAACACAAGCACTCAGGTCACTCCGCAGCATGTACAAGTATGACGCGGTCATTGTCCATGCTGGTGTCAACGACCGGAGACATACCTCCCTGGGATACATGAAAGGAGACATAGAGGGGCTCTCAGATTGTGTAGCCCAGGCCAGCATGACCCTGACCCTGAGCAGTATCCCACCCTCATCAAGAATGATGCCACAATACTGAGTCCGAATGATCATCCTTGATAATTGGCCTGATTACCGGTGTCAGTCTGAGGGGGTCCAATGTCCTCTTGCCTGGGATGACATGCTTGACACGCCACGCTCCTTTGCAAGGGATGGCTTGCACCTGTCACCCCTGGGCTTCAAGAGTTTGGCAAAGGCTCCTGCCACCCCCACAGTGCCCACTGCAGGCAAGGCTGAAATGATAAACCTACCACCCTAGACTACAAACCTGGAAAAAACTAAGGGTAATACTGCTCAATGCCAGTAGTCTACGCCCAAGCTGCACGCCCTCAAAAGCCCTCCTCAGTATGGAGGACATCGATGTCAGTGCTGTGACTGAAACCTGGTTCAGGGCTCCTGAGAGCACCCCAGCACTATCAGGTCATACCTCATATCATGCGTTCAGGACCCTAACCCGGACCGAACCACAGAAGGAGGGGGAGTCTCCATTTCCATGAAGCATACCCACACCTCCAGGTTGGCGGAAATGCACATAGCAGCGGGGACCATCCAGGTGCAATTAACCATGGGTAGGACTGCCCTACAGTTTGTTGCATGCTACAGACCACCCTCCCAAACCCAGGATACCCACACAGCCTTCCTGAAGACACTGGGGAGTATGAATGCTCTCACAACACCATCATATTGGGTGACATCAACCACCCATACATAGACCGGGAACATTACCCAGGACCCAACACCCTAGACCAAAGGTTCCAGGTGTTCATACACCCGAATGCTATGGAACAACTATGCACCATACCCACAAGGGGAGGAACTATACTAGTCCTGATCATCACACATGGGGACGACATGCTCCACACAGGATGTACATCCCTCAACGGTGAGGTCAGACCATATAGTGATCTCACTGGAGATCCGCATCCCGCCCCCAACACCGGCAAGGGAGACCACAGTGAAGACCTCTCCACAGCGAACCCCACACATCATACGACTGGTGTGGTACCCTACAAGGCCTCCATGCCAGTGGAAAACACAGGCCACGCTGCTGAAACCCTTATAAATGCCTTCTACGAGCACCCCCAGGAATGTCTGGATCAAGCAATCCCTAATAACATCAGGACCTTGTCCACCAAAGGCAGGCACACGGTCTGGTGGACCCCAGCCATAAACAAACCATACAACAAGAGGTGAAAGCTACTACATGACAGAGCAATATCACTACCAGGGAAGGCATCACTGATCAATACTGGCGGTAACATACGATCACTCATACAATCATCCAAGGCTGCCTGTGGGAGAGGACTTGCAAAGGACACATAAGATAACCATAAGGCCTTCCTTAGCTATGATAGGAACATGGGTGGAAGCTCACAGTTATGCTCGGAATTAGTCCAGAATGGTACAATGATCACTGAACCCACAGACATTGCCAACAAACTGGCAGACATGTTCCGTGCATATATCTACCCTCCCTCCCCCCCCAAGAGGGGAGGTATCTATCCCACCAGAGTCTAGCCTCCCAAACATCTCGAATGCCCAGGTGAGAGCTGCTCTCTGTAAAGCAGAGAACACAGCATCAATGGGACCGGACGGTGTCCCCGGCTGTGTGCTACACAACCTCAATGAGGACCTCAACCCGCACATAAGGCTGCTGTTTAATCTTAGCCTTACTACAGGCTACGTACCCGATGGATGGCATACGGCAACTGTAGTCCCACTCCACCAAGGCGGTGCTCCTACGGACTCTGGACATCACCGCTCTATAAGCTTGACGAGCCTTGTCTGCAAAGCTATGGAGGGGACCATAATGGAGCCCATAAATGAAGACATTGGGGACCGACAAATACTGGAACATACCCACATCGGCTTAGTCAAGGGCAGATCCTGCCTCCTGAACCTGGTCGACCTGTTCGGAAGAATCACTAAGGCCACTGACGGGGGTACGTCGGTTCGCACAGACTACCGTGACCTGGCGACAGCGTTCGAACCAAACCCCATGCGGGCATCATAGAAAAGCTCACCAGCGTAGATGTAGAGCCATATGTCACACGATGGGTTGCCAACCGGATCAAGGTCAGAACCCACAGGGTTAGTGTTCCTGCTGCCATGTCAGACTCCAAGCCGGTCCCGAGTGGTGGCCCACAGGGCTCAGTCCTGGGCCCCCTCCTGTTCGGCATTCAACTTTCCGATGTGCATGCAAACATAGGGGGATTGTGGCAGACAAGGTATGCAGATGACTGCAAACCGGCCACCATAATCAACACCCCATCAGACACATACATCCACCTGAGGTCTCATAGAAATGGATAACTGGTGCCAGAGCCATGGCCTGAAGCTACATGCCAGGGAAGGTATAGACCTACCCTTTGGGAAAGACAAGTTAACCCCGAATTGCCACATAGGTGGTAATCCATTAAACATGGTTGACGTGATCAGGTGGGGACCCAACTTGTCGGTAACCTCTCTTGACACTCACATTGCCAATGTGGTTGGGAAGACATTCCACATTGCCAACCTTGTCATGAAGGGATTCACATCCAGATCAGGGGAGGTCATTGTACCCCTGTACTCTTCACGCATCAGACCAATGATTGAGTACAACGCCCCATTCGGAATGTACCTAACCCAACACCTGCAGCAGTTGGAAGGACCCCAAACGTTCCCCAACACAGGGATAAAGGGGCTGAAACATATGTCACACACTGCCCAATTGAGGGAACTCTGGCTCTATACATTCTCATACAGTCTGCTCCAAGGTGATCTGTGCCTGACATACAAGGCCATGTCCAACCTGGGTTTCATGGACATGCTCCACCTCATAGGATCCAAACAACCACAGGCACGAGAGCAACAGACACAAACCTCAGCACGGATATAAATAGGACGTGCTGGAGGGATAGGTTCATCGGCCAGAGACTCCCTACACCATGGAACAGATTCCCAGCCCTTGTGAAGCAGAGCCCCTCACTGACTCTGCCCAAGAGTAATCCTGACGTGTGGATGGGAGATCGTAGGTATGCCCCAGGAATCATCTCTGTGTCACTGCTGGACAGAGGGACAGCAGACCAATGGATATGGTATCCTCATCCTAAGGGGTGGTGAAAGCCACACACACTCTGGCTAGGCTTACACATGCCATAGGGCACATAGCCTAGTATGCACCTATGCACCTATGTACCTATGTAGGTGTCCAGGCAGGTTGCGGGTACATGTGGTATGCTGATATTGCCAGATGTGCCTGTGGGTAACCCACAGCTACACGTGGGGGACTGATAACAGTGTTCCCAGTAGGTACATGTGAGTATACCACATGAGGCATACAGGTTAACAGAACCAACATGGTGCTACACATGTAACCGTCACACATACCGTGTACACAGCTCAATGCATGCTGCACCTGCACTACATGGTATGTCTGCTGCATGATGACAGTACACAACCCACGTCACATACGCACCTGTCACTTGTCATACACAACCACTGCAACATACACATCACATGCTATGCATACACAGGTATCACAAACACCTCTCACTATCTTGTCCACCCTGTGCATCAGAATATATTTGCATAACCGTGCACTGATGGTGTGGATGACAGTGATGCGGCAGAGGCTTCATCATATGCACAGGGTGATATGTCTGCCAGGGGCATAGGCTGTACCAATGGATGACATCATGTGTGTGTGTAAGGGCCGGTGCATTTACTGGGCATGACTGTGCATAATGCATGTGGATGTGGTGGAGCCCTACAGTTGTGTCTGCCATGTGTGGGTATGTGTGTACACAGTTCAGCCATACGTGATGCCTACACGGGGTATACTTGGCAGCCCCAGACTGTACAGTGCAGGTTGTACGGCTCACTGTGTCCGTCTGCGGCCACGTGACCCGTGCCTGCGTGGGGTCGCACGGGCACTACCGGGTGGAGGTATGGAGTGGCCACTCTCCAATGACACATGTCCGCTGGAACCGTGTCCACGCTGGGACCAGCCAGGGCCACGTCCACGTGGCCTGCTGTGTCCTGATGTGGTCGGTGTAGCACCAGCTGCACTGCTGCTGCTACCGGTACTGTGTGAGTGGGCATGAGAGGTGGCACGCACACGTCGACCTACACTAGGTGGTGTTGCTGGCCTATGGCCACGTGTCCTACGCCTCAGCCCTACCAGGTGTTCCAGCACAGACAGCTCACGCTCGCGGATTGACATGCCTCGGTCAAGGATTCCAACCATCTCACCTAATCGCCTATCCAGTACATTAGCAATCTGCTGTTGAGCATTCACCAATGACTGGATGTTCTCATTTAGGGAACGGATTGCGGCCCTCTGCAGCCTCTGCCCTTCTTGGTTCTGCCGTTCAGCATATGCCTGTGCCACATTACAGTCTGGAACATGCGTCTGGTGATACCAGCTGCTGCACCCTGTACAGCAGGTGCATGTCTGCCAGAGGTCCTCCTACGAGCAGCACCAGCCACATGCCTGTGTGGCACATCACCAGTCATTACACTGGCAACATGGTGTGTACGCGCACCTTCTGTAGCCACCACACATTCCTGCTCAATGCCAACAGACGCTGACTGTCCTTCCTCTATGGGCAATGGTGATGTGGTATGTGTTGGCATCAGAACCGTGTGCGGGGATGAGGGGGACATAGGTGGGATGGTAACCAATGGCACAGCTTCTGCCCCTGACAACCCTGCCTGTACCTCATGCATATGGTCATCACCGCTAGTATCTGTGGGAACACTAGCATCAGATGGACCGCAGGAGGGGAACGCACCTACACCACCTGTGAATACAAAGACATACTGTAAGATACATTACACACACGCAGACACACACGCAGACACACACACACACACACACACACACACACACACACGCAGACACACACACAGACACACACACGCATGCAGACACACACACACGCAGACACACACACGCAGACACACACACACGCAGACACACACACGCAGACACACACACACGCAGACACATCATGCATGTGATATTTCAGATGGCATGCAGCATTCCCACACCACAGCACAGAGAATGCAGGCCAGACATTAATAGTGGTAGTATGCATACTGCACTGAGGTGCACACTACATCAAGCAGGTGTCATATCAGTAGGCATGCAGTACACACATTCATGGTAGTTTGCATGCATCACCGTGATACACCATGTGGCCACAGGCAGGTTAACAGTACACATGGCTGGCGTCACTTTGACATGTACTCCGCCGACATGTGCACATGTGGACATGTGACAATGGTGTCCCACCACATGCACCGCATCATACTGGGCGTCACAGTGCAGTGTTATGTGTACAGGCTACAGATAGAATGCATGTGTAACAAAGATGTCTGTGCAGGTGTGGTTGGTGTGAGCCATGTACATAGCTATACAGTGGGGAGTACAGGCACTGTGCCACTGCATGGCAACAGGACACAGGTATGTTTCTGTGCGATGCATAACATGGACCCATTGCATTTCCATGTCTGCAACACAGTCATGCTATTCCACAGCACATATATGGTAGACATTGGTGGCACCAGCGGTGGCTGCAGACAGGCATTCCGGTTGTCTGGTGTACCACATCAAATGTACAGGTGGTCCACTACGGCTATGATCGCACTATGTGTGGACAATGTGCAACGGAGTCTATCCACTCCAGACGTACTGTGTGGCAACATGCCTGTGGCTATCACCCATGGCCATGTTTGACTGGGTCATGGACAATTGTGTGTGATGGGCATCGTGTACCCATCCCTGTGGTGGCCCATGTGACATACAGCCATACAAGTCGGAGGTGTCACAATCCAGAGGGCTATGCAGACAACAGTGTGGATGTTTGCTATGTCGGGCGTAGGTCATGTCATGGTGTGGCAATATTGCAGACAGAACACCACAAGCGTGGGACATGTCGTGTGCCGTGTCTGGCGATGTGCACACAATGCAGGGGCATATGTCACATTGGTAACACCTGTGTGCTGGCCAGATCACAGCTCACTATGTGGTACTGTGTGCATACCACAAATGGTGTTCCAATGCATACTACATATGCATCCATTGTAGAACACCTCCACCATTGTATGCATAGCTGACTGCACATATCACACTGACGGGTACTGTGGTTTCATGCCGGTGTATACTAACGGTTGTACCTACTGTACATGGGTGGCATGTGTGTGTCTGGTGGTGCCACCTGTATACCGTGACTAGAGCAGAACCCAGGTGTGCATGTTATACCTGGCCACATGGCGAATAACTATACACTGTAACATGCCTGTTACTAACAACAGTCTCACCTGCGGCGGATCCATGGCTGTGCGACACGCCAGAGGTACCTGTATAGGGGCGACACAACAGTATAAACATTATCCATGACTGTAGCCACAGTAAGCACTGTGCATGTCACATCATGTACCTGTGTGATAGCATGTGGTATGCACACTTCTGCAAACACAACGTAGCATACTGTAGTATGTGGCTTGTGTGCCCATATACCTGGCATGTGTTGGTACATTACGTGGTGTACTGTGGCACCCACACCTACGGCAGATATCATACACATATGCAAGACTGACTTACCAGGCAGCTCCAGGCTCATTGGTTGGGAGACACCCACCTCCACGATGGCAGCTAGTGCTTCTGCATGATGTTCCCTGGGTGTCCCCAGACTGGCCAGGAGCTCCTCCGTGTGTGTGAGTGGGGGCTGGGTTGGTGGCCCACCACCTGTTCCACCTTGTTCTCTGGCGATTGCGGCGGCACACTGTTTCGCGTGCCATATTAGGTCCGTGCAGTGTCGGCGTATCTGCTGGTAGGTGCGGTTGTTGCCACCCACGTCATTCACCCTCCTGTGCATATCCTGCCACAGGTCATCCCGCTGCTGCGCTTGCTGTGGAACATGGCTGAATAGCAGGTCATAGTTGTCATGGAGCAACGGTATGATTACGTCATCCTCCTGGCGGCTGAAGGCTGGCAGCTTTGAACGAGGCATTATCTGTAAGACATAATGATGGTGACAGGTCACATTTACACTGATGTACTGGCATACCGCTGGACATACATTGCTATGACATGTACGACATCTGCACAGTAATCTCTGCGATGCATCATGACATTGACATAGCTGACGTGTTGCTGTCACACCGTTAGGCAGCGGGTATCATATCATATCTGTGTGTCAACTCATCACACTGTACACACCCCATGTAGATGGTAACCTGCTGTGGACATGTGTACCTGCCTGCACCTGTGTTCATACCAGTCGGCACGTGTCCCGATGTGTGCACAGTTCTACTGTTCACCTGGATGCTGTGTATATGTTGCTAGGCATCACAGACGCAGCCATTATGGACGTCAGCGGTGGCACTGCACACATACACGTGGACACCTGTACATGCATGTGTTGTGCCATGTACATTTACACAGCACTGTACAGGTGTTGGACAACCTGCCACGGCTCGCCTGTATTGCACATGTGATACACATGGGACATTGTGTAATCATATGACATTAGCAGGGATGGTCATACATAGCATGTGCATGCACACATTGTACATGCCAACACACAGCACCTGTGACACCACAAGGTGCATCAGTGCCACATTACTGCTCTGGACAGTTGATAGTGCAAGTGCCATTTGGCCATCGCACCATGTATGACTGTGATGGCACGTGCAGCCTTGCTGGACAGGGCTGCATGGTATGGCAGGGTATGTCACATACATGGCACAGGGATGTGTCCCACCTGGGGGATACTGGTATTGGGAGGGTGGCTGTCCATTCCATATGTCATTGATATGTGTATATGGACATTATGCATGTCTATCATCATGGTGTGGACAATGGCCTTCTGCAAGGTAGGCAGCATGCTGCTTGGTGGGGGTGTGTATGGTGCATGCTGGTATCGCACATCCATGCATACACATTACCCTGACAGGTGCTATGTGCTGTGATATTGTTCAACACAGTGCTGTATGTGCCCGCACAATGATATCCCGTGCACATGGATGGTACCCTGGCCTGACATGGGTACCACATATGTCTACATCCAGTGCCTGCTGCCACCGCCATGTCGGTGGGTGCACCACACAGCACCATCCCTCCCACAGGGACCGTGGTGTTGGGCACAGCATAGGTATCCATTTATGGGGACAGGGATGTTCACATAGCGGGGGCACTGATGGTATCATCCATCAGACCATACACGTATAACGCACACCTCACACACCCAGCCCATTCAGTATGTTGTTCGCACCACTGACACAGCTATACTGCTAGGCCAGGGACATTCCCAGCCGTACATACACAGATGCATGAACATCTGTCTGTGGCATGGGCTACAATGACGGTGGGGTTCAACACATACCGTGTTTGACTGTGGCTGATGCAGATGTTCTGTGTACATGTCTACACAGTAACCCTGTTCTACTGTAGCCAGCGGTGATGTGCTGTGCACATGTCAATGCTGCACATTGTGTTGGTGTCTGTCTGTCAACAGGCCAGTGGTGGAACACGCATGGGTATTAGTGATCAAATATGCATGCCGCCCTGTCCAGCTGTACTGCTAACATCTCAGGTGCTAATGTGTCATGGACATGCACACCTTACCCGGACAGATGGTAGTGGGTTGCCACCCGTACCCATCACCTCTTGTGGGTTGCTATTGTCCAACACCCTATTTGTATTGTATGTTCAGGCTATGCACCTGTGTGGGACATGTGGGAATGCAATGAGCTACTGCGTACCTTTGCACCCATTGCACAACATGTCACACAGGTACACTGGCAGCCATACACTTCACAGCTTGATGATGGTACGACAGGTGTTGTACACACATAACACATATCCTGTGGGACATGGTCATATGTACAGGCATGTCCGACAGTCACGTACCACTGCTACTCCTATATGACGGATATGCAGTACATGTGGCGGTACAGCAACTGTCACATGTACTCGTGCAATGCCCCCCTACCAACATGGGGCAGTACTGCCTGTGGGGGATGTGCGTCTGCATCCATGCTGTGCCCATAGCTGACAGTTGTACATTAATACGTGCAACATACCTCATTTGGTGTTCTCACGGGTGCAAGTTCAACATGGCTCTGCATTGTTTGGGTCTGTCACACAGTCAATGTTGTACATGGTTTACATGCCAGCCATGGCTTACTATATGTGATTCCATGTAATTCATTGGGATACCATCATTATACATTAGAACGGCGTATTCCAGCCATCACATAGCCTTCCTAGATGACACTGTTAGCCAGCCAGTAGTAGGTGTTCCGCCATCTGCACATTAGTCACACAGTACGAGGGCGGCTGATACCCATTCTGGGGACAGGGTGCTGACAGCTGTGGATGGGTGTGATGCTGTCGACAACCATGACTGCACCTGATGGTCACATCTGGATGGGTAACATTCACAACACACACCTACCTTCACGTAGTAACACATCATCTACAACAATGGACATTCCTGCCAGAACAATGTGTGCAGTATGTCTGTATGACCACTGTAGGCACCACTGGTGGCCCCCAGCATGGCAGCCAACAGCACCAGTGTATATCCCACGGAATCATGGGTTACACCATTCACAACACACCTGTCTCGGATGACCCTGTTGTGGATCACAGTGCAGTTCCACACATCATGTTACACTAGCCATCATGCACTGATATGTTGCGGACGTGTGAACAGCTGTGGAACTCAACATATGCACACATGACACATCACCTGGTACAATATATCTCTCATACAACGTGTTATTGTGACAGCCCTGTGATGGCATTACACAGGCTACGTGTACTGGGACATGTGATGGCTCACCGGTGTCATCACCCTCTGGGTGTGTGTCTAGCCAAGTGTACAGTAGGCAGTGGTCTGAACACAGGGACACTGTACATTGACCTACTGTGTCACTGCAACTGTTGCCTATGCTCATACTGTAATTATACAGGCATGTGGTATCTGACCGCTATGACAGTCCTGGTCGACCACACTGCTGTGGCACACATGACCTGCAGCCATCTGCCTGGGGTGTGGAGCACACATGTACATCTTCACATGCTATACTGCCTCTGTGGTGGTGTCACATAACTGTCTCCGGCAGGGCTGTAACAGGCAGGCACGGCATGGGGTCATGTGGGACAATGCTTGCATCTTCCACTGTGCTGCACACAAGCAAGGCACACACACTATTGCACCACTCACATTTCTCTGCAGTGACTGGGACCTGCCTCCATGCTCTGCGCACGCCTGCAGTATGGATTGTACACGGATCGTACCTCCCAGGCACATACCTGGACTGCAACACCCACAGGTGAGGGGATCAGACATCACACAGTGTTTTGCACACATCCTGGATAGTTGCCTAACACAATGCATCATAGGTGCTCAATGTGCGGATACCCGTGTTTGTGACCGCTAGACACATTGTAACACGCAACAGAGCTGACATTGTACACCACAGGTTACATGCTGTCTGTGTTGTTATACTGTACATTGGGCCTCAGACAGCTGATACTGCCATGTGCTGACAGCAACCCACACTTCCCTAGAATAGACACCCATGTACCTACACATGCTTGAGGCATGCACTCCGCCCAGCTGGCTGACACATTACACAACACATACCATACCTACACTACCCTCAGCATGCACAATACCTCCATGTGTCTGGTGTGTTGCACCTGGGGTTATCCCCCCTTTGGTGGATGAACACATATGCTTCACGGCCCTGCTAGCCACACCCTGGAAACACACCCATCGCAGCATACACGGAACATGTGTACTACAGCCAGTACTACTGATGTCTGCTGACAGCAGTTGTTAATGGCATGACACCCTGGCAGATGGACAGTGTACATACATAAGCTGACACATACTACAGTGTGCTTCCGTAGCATGTACACAATGGTAGAGACCATGCTATTCCACACAGAGACATGGCAGTACTGACCTGTTCACAGATGCCACGGTGGTGGTCATGTTCCATGCACATATGATGTACGAGCACATGGGCAGACTGTTGCACGGTGGTGTATATTCACATGTGTGGGGTGCATCACTTGTCAGCCATGGTGGGTCCTCGAGGTCCATCACATGCTCCAAGGCTAGCTACCTAAATATGACTGCCGCACATTACAGTGTGGGGCCTCAGGCAGTGTGGTGGTATGTCTGTATTGTTTGGCTACATCCACATTCGATGTCACATACAATAGTCACCCAGGCATTGTAGACCGAGATAATGTTGGCAACGTGCCAGGCGATGGTGTACTTACCAACAATACACACTCTCACTCACTACAGGGTCGCAATCCATACATGGACATTATAGTGTCCCTGTGGACACATACATGGTACTGAAATGCACACGTTATGTCCTGGGACACTGGCCCGATGTCACCTTCCGATGTCCCTGGCTGTTATGTCCCACCAACCTGTTTGGTATGTGTCTCCGCACCAGCCCGCTATATTCACTGCTAGCCTGTTGTCGGACATTGTGTACCCTGACCGCTGCGCAGCCGCATCTCTCGCACTACCCATGGGTGGCACTGCGTTGCACGTGTGGGACTGCAGTCATACACCCATGACTGGACCGTTCTGAATGGCACTGGGGCACATCCTCACAAACGTGCTTCCCACACACATTGATGGCCTCCATGCCTTTCCTGGCACCCTTGTTGGGCTTGTGTGTGCCACAGCACGCCACATACACATGCTGGCCACCTGTCGTACCGTTGCATGGGCGGTTGGGGTGGTACAGAGGCCAACACATCAGACGTTGTCCTCACATTGCCCTTCAGCACCATTCCACGTTCTGGTATTGGCAACGTACACATCCACCTGCACATCATACCCTGTGTCTCAGGATGTTATGCTATATGACTCGTGGACAGGACACACGGTGGTGCAAGCATATCATAGTACCTACTACATGTCAGGTACATATGGCATTACACAGTCCTCAGTCATGGGGCCCCTCATGTTCACTATTTGCTTACATACACAACATGCTGTCACAGAGTACTGTCCATGCATAGATATCCCACGCCTACATACCTGGTGCCATTATTGCTCCACCAGCTCATACCGATACCGACCATACGGGTGTCAATGTGGCGGATACATCATGTGGGTGTCATGGCATCAGGATACATGACACATGGTGCATGCACATCACCTTTGCATAGCAACATTCACCCACTGACTATCACATGGATACTGGCCCCGTACATACATATCACATTGTACATGGTTGCTGTACACACATATGCCCCACACGGTCCTGTGGTTACCGTATTCCACTGTGGCATGGATACACTTCTGCAGGGCCACACCTATCTGTACTGTGTGTGATGCTGGTACATAGGTAGCCATTGTACCTGTGGCATACACACATCTACACACGGTCAAGGGTACAATACCACATTTATGGTGTACCTTCCACAACGGCTACAACTTTACATGGCACAGCATTGTCATGCCACGATGTGTACCAGGCTCGGATGGTTTACATATGCGGCTGACAGATGGAAAACACATCTGTACACATCTGCATACCACATACGCAGGGGTGTCTTCTGCTCTGACACGGACCATGCCCTCCGCATTACTGATGCATATACTCCTCATACATGACAATTGCGGTGGGCAGTGTGAACGGACTGCTCATGGATATGTGCACACATGCCACACTGCATGGGCTGGGCTTCTGTGTTACTTCCGCAGACACAACACACACCATGCTGTGGAACATAGGTCCTGTGCACATCCCACAGGGACACACAGTGGCACTGTTCATGTGATACCTCCCTTGCTGTTTGGGTGACACATAGTCATGGTACCACCACAGCAGCGGTACTGTGTAGACATGCAGTTGACACCCGCCTCTGCTGTTCACAGGACACTACCATGGGGAGGTGACACTACTGTGTACACTGCACATGTGTTTACACATGGACCTGCCAGACTTCATTGTTGCCCACGGTGCACCTGCTACAGATCCTTTGGGCATGGTTACTTGGTGTCCCTTCCATTTTGGATGGCTATGATGCTACTACTCTGTCCCATACCTACAGGTCATATGTATCCTGTTATTGTACATACCAATAGGCGATACCTCTGTTATGCATGATATGCCTGTGATACTGTGTATAATGTCTGTCATATCCACCCTGACAGCTTTACATTACACATAGTTGACATAGTATCCCCTACTGCAAGGCATACGTGCACGTCGGCCGCACATTACGTATGACATCGACAGTATATGCCCATACACATGTGTGCTGTGACAGTATACATACATGTCCTATCCTCTGCTATGGCACTTCCTTGTTGGACATCCACTGCCAGCATCGGCGTGTGGTCTGGCATTGTTCTCTCTAATGCCCCCCCTGTGGCAGCCCTTGTGGTGTCTCGGCTGTGTACATGATGTCCCACTGCTGTGCACACGGTGTCCACAGTCGTTGGTATGCTCAGCAGGATAGCACTACATAACCACCTTTCACCACTCTCTGCATTATGGACAAGTGTCATTACTTACAAACACCATTCCCATACAGTACAGCTTCATCATACACATCATGCCTTACACACCCGTACATATTGTGTGTTCTACATACCTTGTCGGTGTTTCGTCCCGTGTTTCGTTCCGTGTATCGGTTTTCCTTTTTATTTCTCTTTCGGTTATACACCGCTGGTTCGGTATGAGCATACGGTTTGAATATCCTGGGAGTCATCCTTATATCCATCGATACCTGCAACATGTGGGTTCATCCCACCAATTGCTGTTCCTCAGTGAGTAATTGTGTGCATATCACCTGTGCATCTACTCCATTCGGACATTACGCGTCGTAACTGGGGTATGGTTGGATTCCTCACCTGGGTGTTGGCTATTTGCCCTACCTTCATGGAGATGGTCTGTATTGTGTTATGTTATGTGTAACTGCAGCCTCTATGTGTGGCGACAGGTACATTTCGCAGTGATGTTAGCCGTGGATTGTGTGTGTTGGGTATAGTATTTGGTTCGACATGTGGGTGTCCCTGTCCTGACGACGTCTGTTGATGGCGTTTTGCATTCGGATGTGTAACATGGCTGTTGTATTCCTTTAAACAACACATGCAAGTATGCGTCCGCCTTTGATTGTGTTTCCCAGGCGAGATGATGCGGTTATGCAGATGTCATTGACTGCCTGTATGTTTGTGCTGCTATTATGGTTTGTATCCCTTTAATATGTACGGTGGGGGATATACGGTTGTAGGTGACGGATACGGGTTGTGGGCCTTGCATCTCTACATACACAGTATGGTTGTCTGTGTGCTCCATCCCTGCCTGGAGAGTTAACAGTTAATTGTCTGTTGGTATGGGATTGTAGGTTGTGTTGTTGTCATGTGGTGTTGGTATCGCCTGCGTGTGTGCTTGATGCATGTATTCCTCCGTCACATCTGTGGTATATCAGCGGTTGTTTGCACGTGATGACTATCCCTTGTCATTCTGTCCCAGATATTTACAGTCATTGTGGTCCTGTTGTTGGGATGGCCTGTTTGCCAGTGGTTGCCACCTATTCAGATGGGGATTGCTTGTTTTACACTTGTAGAACACACAGCGGTGTTTACGGGCCGATACGTGGCCACGGTCAGTACTGGGGTAGCACATACGTATTTCCGCGGTACATACCTATTGCTGTGTGACTTTGCCGACGTATCATTTTGCAATTAGCATATCGGTGTCATACATACGGGCATGAGTAGTACATACGTCCTTTCCATTTTCTGTGGGGTATATTCCTGTGCTACAATCTGGGACATTGTCACTTTGTATCGTTCTATGTCACCACACGCCTAGCCAGGGTGGGGCTCTCACTACTACTTTGGGACTACTGGTGTACATATGCCTGTGGCTAGTGTACCGTATGCCTACACATATTATTCTTCTCTGCCTCTAACATGGCACCAACATACACATATTACGGAGACACACACATTACACTCACACAGCAACACACACGGCACCCTCACCGCACATACACATACTACGGCACTCACGGGGCGGTTGCACACAGTACCTCGTGGGCCACACGGCGGTGTCTACCTCTCCCCTCATATCATCATACTATTACCCGCGCATGTACTGTTACAGTACTGTGGTCTGGCGATCTTTCTGCCTCGCGGTTATGCATTTCGGTATGTTGCCCGTTCCATGGTTGGCGGTATCCTCTTCTGTTAAACCTCCTGGATGCTCAGGTTGTTGTTTCACTATGTATACTATGTACAGATATCGCGTGTTACATCTCAGACACCTTACATCCCTCTGATTCCCTGTCTTAACTGTAGTACTTATATGTATATGTGTACATATATTTCTATATATGTAATTATATCTATCTACATATATGTATATACACATATATATATGTTTATATGTATACACCTTGCGGCGAACGTGGCAGCATACAGCAACGCCGTCTGCTGTAAGACCCGCGTACTGTTCAGGTGTTGGCGTTCCATGCTCCACTGGCTGTTGGGTGTACAGTGTTTGGGGGCTGCCTATGTTGGAGTCACACATGGGGCCACCCATACGGTACACTTTACGGGTGGTCATGTTTGTGTGCCGTCCATTTCACTGTGTGTGCAGGTAGGGAGGTGTCAGTCCATGGGGCCTACGCTGTCAGAGTATGTGCTATACGTTCCCTCTTTTCCAGGGCATAGGTATATTGGGTACGCCTCCGTCTGCCTACTGGGGCTGGCACAGTGTGTTCATGGTCCTGAACCCTCTGTGCCTGGACTGGCCTTGGCAGTTGTGGTGGGCTTTGTGGCCCTTCACCGTTATGTCCCTGCAGCAGCTGCTTCCACAGGATCATATTATGTAGCATGGCACATACTATGAATATGTGGGCACATGTGCCTGGAGAGTACTGCAGGGCTCCACCGGATGTATCCAAGCACCGGAACCGTGATTTCGGCATCCCAAACACACGCTCTATGATTATTCTGGTTTGTGCGTGTGCCTCATTATGGCGTTCTTGCATGTGTGTGTGTGTGCATTTCTGATGGGAGTCATCATCCACGGCTCCAGTGCATAGCCAGCATCCCCCACAAGGTGGCCTTGTGGGATGTCCCCCCTGGCGAATACCTGGTACAGCTGTGAGGCATGCCAGATATGGGAGTCATGGTAGCTTCCGGGGCTGCCAGCACACACATCCATGATAATGCCCTGAGCATTGCACACGACCTGGCAATTGATGGAGGGGAATCCCTTGTGGTTTATGTAGCGTCTACCCTGCTCACCAGGGGTGACTTGATTTGTATGTGCGTACAGTCTATCGCACCCAGTACCTCCGGGTATTGTGCCACACAGTGGAAGTGGCGCATATTGCTAGCCAAATCCTCCTGAGATCTGGGGAAGTATATATGCTCATTGGCATGTGGTAACATGGCATCCAGAAACTGGTGTAGTACCCTGGATGCTGATGCCTGTGAGATGCCCATTATATCCCCAGTTGGCCTTTGAAAGGTACCTGTGGCCAGTATTCGCAAGCTTACACATACCTTTGTGTCCACTGGGATGGGCTCCCCTCTGTTGTTTCTTGTTCTCAGGCGTGGCCAGCACAGCTCCACTATTTGCTGTAACTTGTCCCTATCCACCCTGTAACGCTCTACTATCTCCAGGTCTTGTAGCCCCTGGTAGGTTACCCTTGGTCTGAACACTCTCCTTCTCCTCTGAGGCCTACGGTAGTTGTCGGCACCCTCCTCCACAACACCGTCTGTCTCTAACACATGCTGATGGATCACGGCCACGGCAGCACCCAACATGTACATTTTAAAAGTTCCCCGTGTGTTTACACCTATGGTGCGGCGTTTGGGAATACACGGCTGTGTGTTGTGTGCATTCACACTTTATACTATTGTGCTGTGCACTCGGTGATGTCATAAGGTGTGTCTGTACGGCCGTATCTGGGGATTATCTTCCGTGTTTTACCGTTGGCACTGCAACGCTGTTGCCTTTAGTGTTGCATTACTCTTGCCTGCAATGGATTACCTTTCGACCTTCCCTTACTATTTCTGCACGTTGCACCTACTATTTCCTGGCATGCATCCTGCAGAGCCCTGTCATGTGTAGCTTCTGGGACATGGCATATCGTGCGTTTTGTGTGCCGCCGCTGTTGTGCTGCCTGTCTGCTTGGCTCTGCTGTGTCCGGTCTTCACTCTTTGCAATCTGCTACCTCCCCTACTTTGTTTGCATTCATATGCCTCCCCTATCCCATTTTGCAGGTTTCTGCATGCAGAGTTGTCAGCTGCCGCCGATTGGCCTTCGTGGGTTGATTAGTGTTGATTGCTCATTATTACTCCAATTACACTTCTTCCGCATTTCCTCATATTCTCAACATCACCTTCCTGTTTCCGATGTTGTTTGCGGGGCGAGCGTCACATGACTGGATTAAGGGAACGTAGTCATCCTCGTGCACATGCACCTCTGCGCGCATTGTGTGCTCTCAGCTCAACTATTTCCCCACACGCCGGTCCTGCAGCTGTGATGTGCAATGTACAGCCCAGGTTTGCTGAGCTCCAATGTGCTTCCTCCTACAGTGGCACACCCCTCTGCAGGTGACATGTATTCCCTCTGAGCCACTCCTCGGTGTATTACCGCTGTGCCGTTTGGTACAGCCTTACGCCGGCGGGGGTTTTGCGATTCAGTATTATCTGCCTCATTTGCATGGCATTGACTACTAATTCATAGTTACCACGCCAAACACTGCCGCGAGTCCTTGGCAACCCTTGCACTATGGTTGTGGCTTTCCATGCATACCATGGTGTATTATGGCTGTGAAGCTGATGTGTATTACGCTGCTGTTTTATAACATCGTCATATTATTTCATTGTTTTGCACCTTCCACAAACATGTCCTGGGGTTCTGCTGTGAGTTTCTGTGGACATACCATTTATGTTATTATTTACATGTTGTGCATGTTTTCTTTTGACATTCTCTGTGTATTTCGCCATTGGCATATGGTAACAGTGTGATACCTGAGGCTGACAGTCTTCCGTTACTCCTATGTTATGTTTGGGAAAATGTAAACCGTTTTTTTGGTTTACATTGCCGTGCTTATGCTACGCCTGCCGCCGTGGATCGCTATATGCCTTCATTTGCATGGTGCAACACCGCACATGGGGTGTTTAGCATACCTACGCCGGGGGCGGCACAGATCCGGCGCACGCCGGTAGTGCACGTGGAATTGGATCGTACCTGAATCGCTCGGCGGACATTTTTGGCGTTGTGACGCCTACGCTATGCGTGCGCCTGGTGCAAGATTCATGAATCCCGGGGACTGTCTTTTTGTGTATTGTTGTTTTAAAAAAAATTTTAACTTAAATCGATTTATTAATTTAGTAATTAACTGTTATTATCCAATTTTGGCTGGTATAAAAGGGAGTATGTATTTATTATTCTTTGTGTGCTCTAGGAAGGCTGTTGTGGCCGAGGCACTAAGACATATTAAATTTGTTTTGTGGAGAATTTGTGTTGTTTTTTGTTATTCTTCAGTGCCTCCTGGACTACTGTTGGTCGTTTTTTATGCCCTCAGTTATCCTCTGCTTAAGTTGACAAACCTAAGCCTTGCTACAGGCTATGTCCCTGAATCATGGCACATTGCAAAAGAGGTGATGCCTTTCCATAAGGGTGGCTTTATGAGTCCTGTCTGTAAATCCATAGAGTGCATCAACAACAACTTCATAAATCAAGACATTAAAATTTTGATCAGCCTTGAACTGCAAAGATTCAAATTCATTAAGGGCAGGTCAAGCACATTTCAGAATGCACCTTACTAGACTTTCATAAAAAATTGAGATGCATAGTAAAAATTATCCTGTGTCTCAAAAATCTTAGCTGTTAAGAGAGTCTGGAATCCCTTAACTGTATTCCATGACATGTAGGTTTTTGAGGGGTGACCTATGCCTTGATAACCAAGCCCTAATGGATCCTGTTATCCATAACTTCCTCTTGAAGGGTGACCTATACCTTGATACCCATGCCCTTTGGGATCCTGTTATCCACAACTTCCTTTCTCTCAATAAGTTGAATAGTACAGAAAGCAGCAGAATAAAACTAAATGAAAGAACAGGTTACTCACCCAGCACTTCCCCTTTCTCTGGAATAGACTTCTCCTGCATGTCAAGCAATACGATTCCCTATTAGCCTTAATACACATAATTAGATAATCAGATGAGTGACATAAAATACACTACAGGACTTACAGGCCTCAGCCTTCTAGAAAAAAGTAGGCAGGTCTGAGGGTAGTTATTGGCAAGGCATATATGGCATTTTGTCAAATTGCCTTGCATTTTCTATGATTCTAGTTAGCTACTGATTCCTAATGTGCACTGAAGTGCTGCTTTGCATGACTGAGGATATTTTTGAGCAGTTACAAGAGAGTCATTTATAAGTAAAATATTTTTGTCAAGGGTTATGGCATACTCCAGCACTAAAATGTCTATGCTGTTTTGACGTTTTCTACTGAAATGCTTATCTTGTTAGCTTAATAATAATCTTTAATTTAAAATATGCTTTAATAAGACATTGCAAAACCTCAAATATCAGACCATAATACAGCTGAACGGCAATGACAGCAAAGAGCTAGAAATTAACTCTTCTTACAGGGTCTTATGTATAGTCTTAAACTTCATGCTGTTAGATCAGCCTCAAGGCTTACAGAAGGAAGACATACTTAATAAATTACCTAAAAGAATAAATCTTGGCAACATTTCAAATGTGTTACATAGAGAAAGCCATAGTGTGGAGTTAAATAAAAATGAATATACAATACAAAATGTCCCTCCAAATCCTAGGAACTTCTAACATTCCCAGATAGATGAACACAGTAGTCTCTTATGAGCATGCCATATCAGCACTGCATACAAGTACTGAGGGCCTAATCTACATATTACTTTAGAAATAAATAATTTAACCCTCCAAAATCTGAGAATTACTGCACTCTCTGCAGCTTAAAAGAGGTATTAAGCAAGCAATAATGCGTAAATAACACACACTCAGGGGTGTTAACACACACCCTGGAGAGCATTGCTGTGCTTAGAGAATGGGCTATCTGTTAATTTTTTTGTATTTGTTTGTTTTTATTCTTTTTTTGATTACTATATATGTGTTTTAATATTTTTGATATAAAGTAGTTCCTCTCCCCAATGTTTCAAACTTGTTGTAGTATATGTAATTGTTCTTGGGGGAACTATTTTACATCCAAAATATAAATTTGGTAAGTATTTAATGCCTACACACACAAACACACACACACACACACACACACACACACACACACACACACACACACACACACACACACACACACACACATATATATAAATAGAAACACACACATTCAGAAATACAGACAGATGGCCTCGGATGCTTAAAACATAGAAAAGTCAAAGTGAAAATAAACTTTATTGTCATTCAGAAATCACACAAGTGCAAAAAACTGAACGAAATTCCATGTCTCCGGTCTCAGTGTACAGACAATATATAGGGAGAATTTAATAAAGCCTACACATTTATTTTCCATACAGGCACCATGCCGTGCTGCCACAAACATTTTTAGTTCAGTTAAACTGTCGAACAGCGCATACGAGAGCACCAATGTAGAAACTTCTGCGGCATGCAAATCACCTCATAAGCAGGTGAATCTCATGCAAATGAGGCAGGTAGAGTGATCCAGAAATCAGAGAGGCAACTCTGTAGACCCTGTGTCAGTGTTCGTAGTGTACATGGAAAAATTCCATGTACAGGAAAATAGACAGACAAAAGGGGCTGCAAAAATATAGATAGATGGACGGAAATGGCATAGGACATATTGATAAGAGTGAAACATTCCTCTGTGTGTCTGACAGTAAAGGAAATAAGTTAAATTAAATTTATTTATTTTTAATAATTTGGGCATGTTTGCTGGTATATTAGCAGACCAGGCAATCTCAGGGCCGTAACATAGAACTCAATCACACTCGGGATTCCAAGATGATAGCCACATATTTAGTGCTGCTCCTAATACTGACTATAAGACCTGCCCATTAAAACGAACATTGTTCGATAATAAAAGCTAAAAATCAAAAACTGTTACCTAAAAACTAGCAGATATTGCTCTATTGGTGATATTTTTGACAACTAGCAATTATTAATTAACATCGAAAAGATCATGCCTGATCTAAAGACATCGGCCACATGTTGCTGGCCCTCCTTTTGTATCGAGATCTAAGCAAGAGAGAAAACTAAATAACTACCATTGAAATTGTCAAATCAAACTGGACAAATGGATGCACAAACATCCAAAACCAAATTATCTCAAATTGCATCTCCTGAAAAGGATACTACCTCCAAGAGACAGAAAACTGTTAATTCACAACAAGATACTACTAAGCTGGCCTTGGGATACCAACAAGAATCGCCGTACTCTATAGAGGACTTGAAATTAGCCCTCCAACCTCTGCAATCTGAAATCCAAAACTTCTCATCAAAGCTAGCCTCATTTGCTAACAATGTGGAGCAAATTGTAATGTAACTAGAACAAACTGAAGCTAAAATACTGGTAAAAGAAGTAAAAATCGAAGAAATTCACAGGAACCTGAAAGCTAACACTGCCATCAAGAACAAAATTCAGCAACAAAATAATTGATCTTGAGGCTAGAAGTTGGAGTAATAACATCTTAGTTTGTGGTGTTCCTGAAAAGTTTGATCATACCCAACTGCCAGCTATACTAAAAGAAATCCTTGATATTCTTCTGGAAAACAAAGATATTATCTGTGAGATCATTATAGAAAGAGCTCATCGCTCTCTCCGCAAAACACAAGCTACCGATACACCACGACAAATATATGCTCAAATATTAAATGCTTCCCATGTTTTAACAATCTTAACAGCAGCTAAACAAAAAGAAATATCATCTGGAGAGGACACAGATATCAGATAGCACAAGATCTCCCGCTTCCAATAAAACAACAGAGACAATTCTTGTCAAGTTATGTGCTTACTTAATCAGTAAAAAAAGGATATTTCCAAATGAAATATCCTGCCTTCTGATTTTCCAACACAATGATTATAAATATGAAGTCTCTACTATTGAAGAAGCCCAAGTCCACGTTTTTAAAAGCGTTCAATGAAGTGCCAAACAAATGAAGAGCAACTTAACCTCCGGAAACTAAACTACAGCATGAAAAAGTCTTGCCATGCATGTTTAAATCTAAGATAATTTAAAACAGCATTTATAAAACTATAGATAACTTCTCCCTTTGCCATCATGAAGTTCCATTGAGCCCAGAAGACCCAGAAAAGCTTCCGTCTTAGTGGAATTACAAATTCCTTCTGACAGAGTTTCGAGCAGCATCCAAATGAAATGGATGGCAATATTTATCAGACCCTGCTGAGCAACAGGACACAGACTTGAACAAAAACCCTCTCCACAGACTGCTTCGAAGTATGAAGGAGAAGAATTACGTCACACAAACCTCTAAAGCCTAAACAGATTATGTATTCAACTTAAACACCATCATTTTTAAAATAGCTTAGACAGATGACCTCTACCAGATAGCATTAAATGCTAGTCCTACAACTACTAATTATGATAACAGGGCTGACTCTGTCTTTCATGTACAAATAGCTCAGACCACTCAACTGAACTAACAAGTTACTAATGAAAATGGAAAAAAAAAAAAATATATATATATATATATATATATATATATATATATATATATATATATATATGGATTTGTATCACTTCACTGAAAGACCATTTCATTGACACCCATTTCACTCAGACCAAATCACCTAAAGTTCATTGCACTGAAAGTTCATTTCACCTAAAACTCATTTCACTGACAAGTAGTACTCTAAGGCAAGTTAAAGGTATATGTCCTTTTCCCCACTATAGTGCAATCCCAGTGTTACTATATATATAGTTAGGGGGGTGGGGGCACAGCCCCCCCACAATGGGGGGGTGGGGGGCATAGCTCCCCTTTTAATTTGGTTTTCTGTTGTCTGGTTTTGTTTTACATTATTTGGTAAAACCCAACTAGGTGGGGGGCTACGCACTCCACACCCCCCAACTATATATACTAAAACCAGGATCACACTACAGTGGGGAAAAGGACATATACCTTTGACTTGCCTTAGAGTACTACTTGTCAGTGAAATGAGTTTTAGGTGAAATGAGTTTTAAGTGAAATGAACTTTAGGTGATTTGGTCTCAGTGAAATGGGTGTCAGTGAAATGGTCTTTCAGTGAAGTGATATGAATCCATCCATACAAATATATATATATATATATATATATATATATATATATATATTTATATATAATATATATATATATATATATATATATATATATATATATATATATATATAATATATATATATATATATATATATACTTAAAGGCTGTGCACATATAAATTACCCCTTTATTGGCAAAGAAAGACATATTAATAACTAAAAGCTGATATCCTCGATCTACCAAATTGCCAGACAGATCTACTAATTTAGCATATGACTTTATATAACTACTGCATAACTAGAAAATATGCAAGAACACTGCAGCTTTTTGTTAACAAGTAAATCAATGCATCCTGTTAACTCTCGCTTCATTTTTGTTAACTAAAATCACAGCAATATCACTTTGTTTGTTATAAAGCTAATGTTTTTATGCTGACTGTGCCAAACAACTTGTGAACAATCTTGTACGCAAGTGTAATGGGCTAGTTTTGTTTGATTTAAATGCCTCCCTTAATTTAACAAGACCATACTTCCTACTATACAGAATACTATTTACCCATAAAAAAGAAGCTTAACTTCTGACATGAAAAAGCTAATCCTACCTATGAAAAGTAGTTCCGGTAGATCATGCAGACCTATCAAAAGGTTATATACAACCATTCCATATCTTGATAAAAATCCATATCAATAAATCCTTATATATAAAACTGTTAGGAGGGGTATTCATCACCACTTATACCTAACCCTTCTAATGAAATCTGCTCACAACACTATGGCCCTACATTTCAAACTTAATTTCACATTAGTTATGCTACTGTGGTATTAGCAACTTATATGGTAACCGTTGATGACAAATTACTTTTTATATTGATGTAGAGACTTTTGAAAGTTTGAACCCAATTCTAGCAACTGGTTTGATATACACTCCAAAATTAATAATGTCATATTACTGTTTTTCATGTTTCTACATCTAGAATATGCAGTTTTAGAATTACTATAGTCTAAAACCTTTAAATAATTGTATGTTTTGATGGCTAGATTTAACTTTACTTAAACAATTTTATGTTATAGGAGTAGTTAGAATGTATGTGTGTTATAAAATGACTGATAATACTTGGGACAATATAGTGTTGTTGTTTTATATCTCTGCTACGTACTAAATTTCTCTAAGAAAGTTATGCTATAGCTATCTCATAAATACTCTATACATTTCTATTTCAACTCGGGGATGGGTGGTTAGGCACTAAGGTAGAATTAAGGGAAGTAGATGTCACACAGACCTACAATTTCACTATACTAGACCTCTTCTTTATCACCCTACGTAACCCTTTTAATTCACTAGTAAAAAAAGGTAACAATAATGACTAAACAAAGTGATTAAAACTGACTATTGGGACATAAATGGTTTTCAAGATAAAAAGAAAAAGAACTTACTTATACACCTTACATATCAAAATAAATCTACCATTATCTATTTTCAACTAACACATATGACAAAAGGAAATGGAACAAGTACAGAGACAGAAAATAGGATTAAGGAAACTATAACAGCTGGAAATGATACAGCATCCAAAGGAACAGCAAATATAATCAAAAAATCTTTCTAGGAGAAATCTTAAACTTTAAATCTGATATCAATGGTAGATGGTGCTACTTTATCAGCTCTTACCCCTCAGTCAACAAACCCATAATTTTTCTCAACATATATGGACAATGTCTGAACCAACACCACTTTATATATGAAATTTATAATTTGCTAATAAAATCCCCAAATCATTACTACACTACAGGTGGAGACAGGAATATCCTAGTTAATCCCTGTAAAGACAGATCGCACAAAAATAGGAGACAATCACCTCAAACTGCTTTAGCCTTAGAAGCGTTAATAAATAATTTCAATTTAATAGGACCCTACTTACTTTACCAATTTGACAAATCAATAAATAAATACACATATTTTTCTGCATCTCATAAGACATGGTCCAGAATACATTTTTTTTCATCTCTGAATCCTTATCAAGGATATGTATTGAATACAAAGCAGATATCAGACTGATATCCGACCGCTCAAAGATTTCAATTGGAATTAACACTTCCAAACTAAACTATAGAAACTATAATCATAGGTTCATAGGTGTTTACTATGCTAATGGCTCTGGGGCCTTTACAAGCCTAGCCATAGGATTATCCTGGCATAGTGCCACATGACCTTAGTTCCCAGTGCCTCTGTCAAGTAGAGCCACTGGAGTTATCCCCGGGGTGAATTTTCTGTTTCCCATCCACTCATCAAGATTTCTCTTGAAGAGGGTCAGTGAGGTGCTCTGCTTAACATGTATGGGAAGTCTGTTTCATAGCATGGGCAGTCTCTGGGTTATGAACCTGTCCCTCCAGCATGTTCTGTTAATCGTGGTAATGAGGTTGAGGTCTCAGGAGCATGTGCTGCGGAGGGATTGGGATTTCTTTATATGCAGCATTTCTAACAGAGCTGGGTCAGACATGGCTTTGTAAGTCAAGCAGAGATAGCCTCTAAGTAGGAGATATGAGACAGAATAGTTGGAGTTTTTTTTAATCTGTCCATATAGGACAAGTGTCTAAGGCCTAGGATCCTCTTTGTGAGGTACTTTTGTGGCCTCTCCAGTTGTTGCAGGTGTCTAGTTAGGTAAATGCCAAATGGGGCATTGTACTCGATGACTGGCCTAATGAGGGAAGAGTAGAGGGAGACAATGACCTCTTTCTTCCTGGATGGAAAACCCTTAGTAATGAGATGTGCCACAAAGAAGGACTTTTTGACCACAGTGGCAATGTGGTGATCTAAAGAGAGGCTGCTGTGAACCTGTGTTCCCAGATCTCTTATAATGCCTTCTGTGTTCAGTGGACTACCATCAATGTGGTAATTTATGGAACTGTGTTTTTCCCAAAGGGGATGACGACACATTTTTTTGGCATTGAGCTTAAGGCCATGGTTCTGACACCAGTCGCTGGTCACAGTGAGGCCATTCTGCAGGATGTCAACATCATCTGGGGAGTTAATAATAGCTCCCAACTTGCAATCGTCTGTGAAATGTGTCAGACAGAGTCCCTTAGTGTTGGCCTGGACTTCAAAGAAGTAGATACCAAACAGGACAGGACACAGGACCGAAACTTGTGGGACTCCACTCATGACTAATCAGCAGTCTGACTTGGAGACAGCTACTTTCACACTGTGGATTCTATCTGTGAGCCAGTTTGCAACCCACCTAGTGATATAGGGGTTGATGCCAAGCTTAGTGAGTTTTTCTATGATTCCAGAGTGGGGAATGGTATCAAAAGCCTTGGCCAGATCAAGGTAGGCTGAATGAACCACCTTGCCTTCATCCACAGCTCTGGTGACTGACTCAAAGAAGTCAACCAAGTTGAGCAAGCATGAGCTACCCTTCACAAAACCAAACTTTGTGGGATACAGAGTTTGGAGATTCCCTATATCCTTGTTTATTAGGTCCATGATGATGCATTCCATAGCTTTGAATATCAGACTCGTCAGGCAAATGGGGCGATAGTTCCCAGGGTCCATAGTCACTCCTCTTTTGTGGAGAGGGATGACTGTAGCAGTGCACCATTCAGCAGGGACAAAGCCTGAGGTGAGGCTGTGATTGAACAGGGCACACAGGTGAGGTGCCAGTTCACTCTGTAGTTCATGTAGAACACAGCCAGGGATATTGTCAGGTCCCATAGAAACTGTATTCTTGGCCTTGGGCAGTGCTGTTTTAACCTGTGCAGCAGTAATACTGGGTGCCTGACAATCTACTGGTATTGTGATTGGTCATTGGGGGGGGGGGGTAAATTTGGCACTGAATTTGTCGGCCAGTGTACTGGCAATATCTGTTGGTTCGGTATAGGAGGTACCATTGTGCAGTAGCTCAGAACAAATCTGGGTATTGCTGTGGAGATTCTTTACATAACTATAGAGGGCCTTGTGGTTGTCTTTACTATCTGCTGCAATTCTGTTTTCATACCTAGCTTTAGAGGATTTGATGAGGGATCTCAACTTTTTGTTGAGGCATATAAGAAAGTTTTTTCAGTCTTGGGACTTCACCTTATTCCACATCAGTTTTCTCCTTCTGTTGTAGAGTTTGTTTATGGCAGGGGACCACCAGATTGGCTTCCTTTTTTTGGAGAAGAGAGTCTTGGTTCAATTGGGTACGGTGAGATACATGCATTTGTGTACATGTCCGTACAGTGCATTGGTGTATGATGCGGTCACACAACTATTTTCCATTTACGTGGGTGCCGTGAAGTTAGCCACCTCTGTTTTTAAGATCCCAAAGTTAGCTTTGGAGAAGTTTTCCATGGTGGCTACCTTTGCTGAGAGGGGGATGGGAGGGATGTGGATTTTCAAGGTGATTAGTTTGTGGGTGAATCTAACCAGGGAGGAGCTGACTATTGGTGTAGAGCAATGGTTGCCCATGTTAGTAATGACCAGGTCCAGGATGTTGCTATCTCTAGTGGGGGTAAGAACGAGTTGGTCCAGGGCACTGGAATTAATGAACTCAAGGAAACATTGGGCAAGTGTATTGGTACATGAGTAGTTTACCCAGTTAATGGAGGGGTAGTTGAAGTTGCCTAGTAAGAGAGTGTTAGTTTGGACCCTAACATTCTCCACGGTGCTTAGGAATGTATAGTGCAAGTCTTGGGACATGGTTGGGGACCTATAGCAGGTCTGAATCGCTGAATTACCCAATGTTAGCTGCACCTGAAGTATCTCAGATATGTTATGTTGGGCTACCAGTCTGGAGGTGTGCGCATCCTTTATGAATATGGAAACACCACCACCTTTGTACCTTCGGTCCAAGTTCTGGGGCCGAAAGGTGTGGAATGAGTTATAGCCTTGTAGTGCAGGGGTGCTTTCTGCTGCCTTGAACCAGGTCTCTGTTACAGCACAAATGTCAATGTTCTCCATTTTAAGTAGTGCCTCGAGTGAGTGCATTTTGAGATTTAGACTTCTAGCGTTGAGCAACATGATCCTCAGATTAGATTTGTTTGTAGCTGTTACGGTGGTAATTTGGTCTTTGGAAAACCACCTAAAAAAGGCACTATAGGGGTGGCAAGAGCCTTGGCCAGTATCTGGAAGCCCAGGGGTGACAGATTCAGGTCATCTCTGGCAAAGCATCGAGGTCTGTCAATCATGTCATCCCAGGCAGAGAGATACTGGATCCCCTTAGAGCGACACCAGAAACTTAGCCAATTGTTGAACTCAATCATTTTCTGCTTGTACTGTGGTATCATTCTGGGTGATGGTAGGATGCTGCTCAGGGTTAGGGTCATACCCACCTGGGCTACATAATTCAAGAGCACCTCCATGTCTCTTTTCATGTAGTCTAGGGAGGTACATCTCAGGTCATTCACACCCACATGTACAATGACAAAGTCATATTTGTACCTGTTGAGCGACCTGAGTGTGTGCATTATGTGTCGGATCCTGGCACCCTACAGGCAACTGACTGTTACATTCTCCTTATTCAACCTAGTCAGTGGGACATCAGTGTGCCTCACTATCGAGTCACCTATGCCTAGTGTGTTGAGCATGCTATTTTGCCTTAGGGGCTTTGGTTGAGTGGCACACTGTTTAGGAGAGTTATGTGTCTCATGATTAGTTTTGTGTTGTGGTGGTGGTCGAGTGCATTTCTGCCTTGGAGGTCTCTGCTGCTTGAGTAGATTTTTATTGAAAGCCTCCACGAAGGTGGGTGTGTGGTTTGTGTTTTCATGTGAAGGCAGCGCTGGTGTGTGTTCTGGAGAGCTATGTGTTCCATGTGGTGTGGTGCAAGTGTTGACCTTCTCCTCCTGGCCAACTATTCTGGTCTTGGCTGGAGAGTGCATGGCTTCCAATTTGGATATATAAGTGCATCTCTCGCAAGTCTGAGTGTTGGAAGGTAAAGGAGAGGGTTGTCAGTGTACATGAGGCAGTTGCTACATTACCTTAGGATGCCCTAGTTCACCATGTTAATAGGAGAAAGCACAAGGAACTGACCTTTATACATGCCTGGAGGGCTGGGCATTGATAAGTACTAGATCTGTTTTCTTTAATTGGACCTTCAATGTCAACCTAACAGAAAAAAAGAGGTAATACAAGAAATTAATAACATCCACACTCAACTGGAAGATGATATTACCAAAAGTGTTATGCCCTATGACATACAATGGACTGCTACAAAGGTGGTAATTAGAGGTATATTCATTCAAAAAGCATAATTTTTCAAAAGACAAGAAAATGACAAGAAACTCAAATGGGAAAAACAATTAAATGAAGTGGAAGGAAAATTCCAAAACAAATGCACCTCTGAACTGGATGACATTATGCTAAACTTACAAAAACAACTGTATACTCTACACCTGCAAAATCACTCTATTACTGAACTTAAGCTACTACACAGATATGCAGAGTGGGCCCAAATACCTTCTAAAACATTAGCCAGATTAATAAATATTAAAAGTGGACCCCCTAAAACAATAGAAATAAATTATAAGGGCAAATGATCACATAATGACTCAGACATCATAAACTTCTTTGAAGGGATATATAGCAACATTTCAACTTCCAAAAACAATTCTACCCTGACCAATATGAGGAATTTATAAAAGATTTAAAAGTCCCACTACTAAATGAAAAATAGCAAACATTCTAGTGACACCAATCACATTAGAAGAAATAAAACATGCTATTATCAAATTGAAAATAAATAAAGGCCCTTGTCCAGACGGTTTCACTGCTGAATTTTACAAAAAATTCATTTCACAAATTTCAACTATTTTGCTAAGTGTATACAACTATATCATTGCTCATGATATCTCAGACCTGTAGATTAATAACTCAAAAACTATTTTGATTTCCAGACCTAACTCAGATAAGGCCAACCCATATAAATATAGACCTATTGCTCTTATAAATACAGATATTAAAATATTAACTTCAGTACTGTCATATAGATTGCAAAAAATATTACCATCTATAACATCCCCTGAGCAATTAGGTTTTATGCAGCAAAGACAGGTCTGTGATAACACTTTAACTCTTGACACAATAATTCAACTCTTAGCAAAAGATAAGCATCCCAGATATACTTTAATGGTAGATGCAAGTAAAGCTTTTGGAAGTGTAGATTTCAATTTTCTTTTTCAAAATCATGCCTTGCTTTAATATACCACAAGGTTTATTTTATAAATATCATCAAGGTTATCTACAAGAATGCATCTACAACATCATATATTAACAAAATCAAATCTAAATCTATTAAAATAGCCAACAAAACCAAACAAGGTTGTCCCCTATCCCCTTATCTTTTCAATCTATACCTAGAACAGCTTCTACTTTATATAGCCCAAAAAACATTTAATCACATACCAAAAGTCCAAAACATTAACTTAAAGTTCAGAGCATTTGCAGACAACCTTAATATCTATTTTGAACTTCCTAACACTGACTTACACAAAATTCTTAAATCAATTGAAAAATTCTCAACCATAACAAACTATGAAATTAACCATACAAAATCTTATATATTCCCTATAAACCCTTATGGTCATAAAGAATCATATTTTCCTATAAATAAAATTGCAGTTAACTACTCACTAAAATATCTGGGTATTAACTATACATATGCACACAAAGATCTGTTGAAAGCAAACCTGCAAAAAACATGGAAAACATGTTAGACAGGATATAGCTAGGTGGAAGACTATAAATCTTTCCCCTTTACCTAAAGCAGCTATCATTAAAATGAATGCTCTACCTAGAATCCAATACCAGCTAAATGCCATAAATTTAAATATCCCCAAAAATTTCTTTTGCAAAATGAAATCTGCCCTCTCAGACTTTATATGGCACCCAAAGACTACAAGAATTAGTCACAATAAACTCATACTACCTAAAGAATAAGACAGCATAGGACTACCTGACTTTAAACTCCATTACGATATTATTTATGCTAGCAGAATCATTCAAATATCTAACTATGATCCAGTTAGCCAAATATGGTCCGCACTCTGGATCAAAATCTGCTATAACCAAATAAGTTCCCTCAATATTAATCAAAAAGCCTTCCACTTTATTAAACTAAAAAAAAATCAGCTCAGTCAGAATCCACCCTATAATCAAGAACAAAATAAACATATTTCAAAATCTAATAACATCACGTCACTTAGAAAATACACTTGAACTTCTACAACCTATACACCATAATCCAAATCTGAAACTAAGTAACAAATTTATAGACTTAACAAATTTTCCCCAAATTAAAAATATAACAGTCTGAATCTTGTAGACACTATCACTTTTAGTAATATCTCGACCAAAGAAAATCTATATACCTTCTATTCCAACTGTCACAAATCTTGGTCACGACTAGACTTCATTCTGATTTCGGACCCCCTATCTAAATTTAAAAATACTTTTAATATCGAACCCAGATCTCTCTCCGACCATGCAAAAATCTCTCTTAAAATCAGATTCAACACGCCTGTTTTTACATACGCTAACTGGACCCTTAACAATAACCTACTAAATAATAAAGATATTTTAAATAAAATTAATAATATGTTGTTGGCTCTCGACACCAATCTTACAAAATCCCTAATCCCCCCAGACATTCAATGGGCGGCCTGCAAAGCCGAAATGAGAGGTTTTCTGATTAGCAAAGCTTCCTATCTTAAAAAACTCAACACTAAAAAGAAAATACTCTATCCTTAAACTATCATCTTTAGAAAAAGTCAGAGATTATCTCCAGACCCAAAACTGAAGTATTGATCAACTCCAGCAAAGAATTACTAGAACTGCACTCACAGAACTTTTCCCTACAGGAACAAAAATGTATTGCAACATATTCTGAATGGGCCCAAACTCCCTCAAGAACTCTGGCAAGAATATTAAAAAATAATAACGGTGCTCCCAGAATATCCACTCTTCAGTATCAAGGAAAATTTATAATTCAGACTCTGAAATAATACACTTATTTTTGAATTATTTTCAGATATTTATAGTAGCAATAAACAAGATTTTTAAAACCCCAGAGGAGTCCTTTCTAAACTCCATTAACTTCCCCTCTCTTGAACCAACTCAAGTCTCAGTCCTCTCTGCGCCAATTACCATCCAAGAAATACATGACATTATAAACAATCTTAAAAGAGGCAAATCTCCGGGCCCTGATGGCTTCACTACTAACTTTACAAAGCCTTTTGCCCAAAAATATCCTCTATCCTATGGAAGGTCTTTAACTGTATCATTAAGGAGGGTATTACTGACTTACATTGGAACAACTCAAAAACCATCTTACTATTAAAAAACAAACAAGACAGAGCAGACCCGCACAATTACAGACCAATTTCGTTAATAAATGTTGACATTAAGATTCTTGCTGCTATCTTAGCTAATAGATTACAAAAGATACTCCCGTCTTTATTATCCCTGACCAAGCTGGCTTTATGAGTAATAGACACACATGGGATAATACCCTAACCTTGGATTCCCTTATTCAATTGACCAAAAAAGACAAAAATCCAATCTACGCCCTAACCTTAGATGCCTCTAAAGCTTTCGACAGAGTCAACTGGGACTTTTTGTTTGATACCTTGTCCCATTTCAATATACCTAAATTCTTCTCGGATATAATCAGAACACTTTATACAAAGTCCCACACATACCTCTATATAAACAAACAGAGATCCAAGCCAATATTGATTACTAATGGAACTAGACAAGGTTGCCCACTCTCACCCTTTCTCTTTAACATTTTTATCGAGCCCTTCTTCTTATATATTGCGCAGAATACACACCACAACATCCCTAAAATTCTAAACACACATGTTGCACTATCAGCTTTTGCAGATGACTTAAATTTATACTTCCAATTTCCCAACTCAGACCTACCCAAAATCTTTGATGCCATTAAGTACTTTTCCTCCGCATCTGATTACGTAATTAACAATAAAAAATCACATATTTTCCCAATCAATCCTAACTCCCACAAATCTTTTTATTTCCCCGAGTCCTCTTTACAAATAACATATAATCTTAAATATCTTGGTATCCATTTTGAACATAATCAAGCTTCCATGCTCCAAAACAATCTACTAAAAACATGGTCCATCATCCAGCAAGATTTACAAAGATGGAAACTTATGAATTTAGCTTTCTTGTCCAAAGTAGCAATAGTGAAAATGAATGTCTTACCCAGACTCTTATATCAATTCAACGCCTCGGATATAGAAGTATTTAATAACTTCTTTTCCAAAATTGAAAAAGATCTAGCTAGGTTCATCTGGTTCCCGAAGTCAGTCAGGATCTCTTACTCTAAATTAACTTATCCTAAGGAGAAAGGGGGGTTGGGCCTTCCAAACTTTCAACTGTACTACAAGATCATCTGCTCAAACAGAGTCTGGTCTATCTCAAACTTTAGCAGCAAAAATCAAACCCACTCTCCAGCATGGTTGAAAATATGGCATCATCATATTATCTCTAACAAAATTAATCCTCAGGCTATTCCATTCCTTTCCACTCTCTCTATAAACAATTGTAATTTAGCACATTCTCTGAAACATAAAATTAGGCTTTTCCAAAACTCATTAAAGACATCAACATGGAAAATACCCTACCCCTGCTCCAACCACTCCATCAAAATCCAAACATCAAAATCAACAATATGACGTTGGACCTTACTAAATTTCCTCGCATTAAAGACCTCAATGTTTGGGACATCCTCAAACATAGTTCAAAATCTATCCCTGAGCTACGATTAATTCTTGGAACCAATAACAAATACACAGTGATTCTTCGACAACTAAGAGAAGTTTTACTTGCACAACATTTTAATCCTCCCCCTAACCCTCAGGAAATCAACAAATTAATTGAAATCATATCTGTAATATCAAGCACTAAAAAAACAATCTCATCCTCTTACAAACTATTGAATAAGGTGCTATACAACTCAAACTGTCTCTTTTCCAACTATTGGAACACAGTTGGGTCTCCTATCTCAGAGGACCAAAAACTCTCAGCTATAAAATCTACTTTAGAACTCTCCCTTTTTAAAAAACTCTTATACACCCAACTGATGCTAAACAACAATTCTTACTTCACTCCTGTAATACTCAATAAATTTAACCCCAACTCATCCCCCTCGTGTACATGCTGCTCCCATCCGAGAGCGGATCTACTACACATTATGTGGTATTGCAACCACTCTTACAAACTCTGGTGTTCTCTAAAAGTTCGTTTACAAAAAATGGGTTACTACACCTCAACCCTGTCATGGGAAACAGCCATTCTCCATATTCATACCTCCGTAATACCTAAAGTACAACTTCACATTTTAATTATTCTCTGTTCACTTATTAAGCTATATATCACTAAAAACTGGTTAGATCGCACCAAACTTAGTTGGAATGGTTTCAAAGAGATGGCTTTCAAACACATCTCAGCTCATAAATTCATTATAAAGGGCCCCAAAAAAAGAGCTTATTTTGGCAAATTATGGAAGAAACTTATAGATGTGATTCATACTGAATGACTCCTCATTCACATCTTGTGCACAAAAGCTATCCATATTCCTGTTAATATACCGGAGAACCACAGCCAACCCAATTTTTCACTATACTTCTACATTACCACTACGGAGGAACGTAGCACTCTTGGTTGTAAATATTGTATATATTTGTTTTTTGGTTTTGGGTAAATGGATTACAATGCTCTCATTGTGCTGTACCTATCATTCTCATATGTATCATTGCTATACTATGTGGCTACTCACTATTTTCTGTAATAATCCAACGTTGCATTCTAATGTGTATAACTGTAATGTATTTCCTCATCCAGTTTGCATTGTACCATACTTTGAAAAATAAAAGAATTATTTGAAAAAAAAAAAAAATATAACAGTCTGGCAAGTACATCAACTAGATAAATCAAATTTAGCTGACTTGAGAGTCTACCTAGGAGTACCACATAAATATGACACCATGCTCAGACAAATCAAATTACTCATTAATGCTAAGTTTTCTAACAGACGCTGATGAACAAGACATTAGAGTAACCCAATCAATCTTAAAAATATTATCCTACAAAACTAAAATAATCTCCAATGCTTACAAACTAATACCCACAATTAAATTCCAATCTTCACTTCTATACTCCAAATACTGGGATAAAAAAAAATTACTTTAGATCAAAAATCCCAAGCATTAAAAAATACACTAAATCTAATCTCATTCAAAAACCTAATCTACACTCAGCTCATGATCAACAATAATGCATACTACACACCTGCTGGCCAAAACAATTTTGGCTCTAAACCATACCGCCCTGTCCCTTCTGCCCCCAGGAGAGGGCAAATTTATTACACATCTTCTGGAGTTGTAAGAAAGTCTATAAACTATAGTGTTCTTTCAAAGTAAAACTTGAAAAAATGGGGTATGAAAGGATAACCTCACATAGCACCTAACAACCTCACTGGCATACACAAACATGTTATGATTACATTCTGTGCACTAATTAAATATTTTATTGCTAAATATTAGCTAGATAAATCCAACATCACTTGGGAACATTTCAAGGTAATGGCAATATAATTTATAACCTCACATAAACTGGTAACTAGAAACCCCAATAAAATGTCATACTTTCAAGCTTACTGGGGTTGCCTCCTAGACACTATACTAAAAGACTAAACTGGAGGTACTACTACATATGTCACTAACTACCTAGTTTTACCACCCAACTCTTTTTCCTCCTCACAAATTGAAACCTGTATTTATGAAATAACAAGATTTTAGATGAAGACCAAATCTAAAAAACTCAAATTCCATGTATATAATTCACAGTTATCAAACCCATAAGTCTACCCTATTCTCTCTATTTCCCTGCTATCTGTATTCCACATCCTTCCTACTGATAAAATCAATACTGTGTCATCTAAGTGTAAATAGTTATTTTCTTTCCTCTTTATCAACCTTTTATTGATTTTTTCACATAATGTACTAAGAGTCATGTATACTATAAATGTGTTTTTTATATATAATGGACCAATGTGTGCTATGAGAAATTCAGTTTTGAGAACACCACTGCATTAATACACAGCAAATGTTTATCTTCCCGTGTGTACAACTGCCAGTATTTCTCAGGATATTATAATGTGCTATTGTTCTTCTTGTATTCCTTTTATATATTTTGTCTTCAGTTACTCATATGTTTATAGTTGCCTTTTTTGTTCTGCTTGTGTTTTTTTCTATGCATAAATCAATAAAGTCAGATGGCTTGACTGAGTCTAGTGGGTTGTATGCCCTGATGTACCCTCACCCAGGTCCATGATCACTGCCTCGGAAATGTCCACCACATGTAACAGTCATGCTCCCCCTGTCACACATCCAAACTGTGTACAGTCAACTGCATGTAGAACACATGTATGTGTGCTGATCAGCTCCATGATGATTGTCCCTACAGCCATACAGCTATGGATACTCAGACAAAAAGGTGCACACTTATGTTGTTCAGTGGATGCAATACCTCTGTGCAAGAGTATAACAGTTGTCATTGTCAAATCAGCTGGTGTGCAGCCAGTGGTGTCGGCATGATTGCAAGGGTGTCCCAATGGCGTTAGTAATCCTTGTCAGATCACTTGTGGGATGCAGCCTGGAATATTAACATGTGCAATAGATGCTGTGTATCCTCCACTGACAGGCCAGTTATGAACTGCTCTGTAAATATGGACGTTATGGGGCAGGTTGTAGGAATGTCATATGTCACATGTGGTGGGGACAAGGGAGTGAAGTTGACTCAGACAGTGTGGGTATATAGGTCAGGTATAGGTCCAGACACATTATATGTGGCATCATGACATATAAGGTCACCGACAATCTGGGACTGTCCTTTGACATCACACATGCAAGTACACTGTGCATTGTGGTCCTGCTTTGAGTGGGTGGCTACTTGTGTCACTTACTGTGTATACTTAACATCACAACAACAGTATGTGCTTCTTTAGGATGAGGAGGTAGTGTTTCTATGTAAGGGGGCTACTCTCATACCAACTGCCACACAGCACTGTCCACCTGTTACTGTACACCCTGCTAATGTCAGTTATCCAGCTGCTGACATAATACATGGGTGTAGAGCTCTGCATACTTGCCTGTCCCATTTGAAGTGAGGGTGCAGTCATGCTATGTCAACCATCCCACAGGAGGTGATAAATGGCTGTCTTGACATATATGTCTGTATTGTCTACAAGGGGGCAATGTGCCAATAGTTCTAAGGAGACTGATCTGTGGCCAGATTCCACCAGGGAGGACCTCACATTGGGGGGCTATACTGGTCACCCATATAGGTAAACACATGATGCACTACATTGGTTCCCCATGTGGGAATGTCATGGCAGTATTGCAGGGCTTTGCAGATAAGGACCTGGACTATCCTTTGGGCAAGGGAGCTGCAGCATGACTAAGCAACACAGTGTGTACATATTACACTTCCCTAACAGGTTTGTATGTGTTCTGTACAGACACCTTGCATGACTCTCTTCCTGTAGCATACTGGAAGAAACTGAAACACTTACTTGCATGGAGGACAACTTGCAGCTAGTCCCAAATGGTGTCCCCAGATCTCTAAGTTATGTCACCTGAAATGCCTTGATAGCAATTAGCATGGATATAAGCACTGACACTGTCGTACACCTAGTGACACTGGACCAAACACTGATACGTTTACTCAAGGTCAGATCATGCCTACTGATTATAACCGGTGGAGCCATTGAGTGTTAAACTCTGCAATGGATGTCAGACATATGTCTCATTCCACCAACCATGCCCTGGCAAGGTGTATGACAATATTGGACCAGCAGGCCTTTCTGAAACTGTGTATGTCATGTACAGAGTGTTATGTCAGCTGGTGGATAGGCAAGTGTCTAACAGTCATACTCTGGGAAGATAGTAGTGGGAGACCTGTGCTGCAACGACACCAGTCACCAGTGGGGTTCACCATCCTCCATTATCGGCATACCCCATCTACCTATTCCATCTCTGCAGTCACAGCTAGTACCAGTGACCTCTGAGTACATGAGCAGGTGATTGTGACAGCTCCCGATATGCAGATTCCCACACAGAACCAACAGGTATCCAGCATGGCCTAAGACATAGTCAGTTGTACTTTGAGCCACTGACAAAGACTAACTGCCAATGACTGCAGAATACTGTCCTGCTGGACATCATCCACCCCTGCAAAATATTGTAGTGTCTGCACACTGCACACAGTTGAGTCATTACACATGGAATTATGGATACAGAGAATAATGTAGCTTTGACTCTCACTGGTTGGTAAGATGTGGGGAAGCATTCATTGTTGTACACCCTACACTGACAGGTATGGGATGTAAATCTCAGACTGTCACTGCTATACTGAATGTAGTAGTCAATACGGTTATCATTGTGTGCAGTGGCACCCTTGCTATGTCACTATACAGGCATATTGTAGCAGCCACACAGGTTCCATAGTACACCAATAGACAGCGTAAATAACATATCCTATGGAGTCCTTGTCATGACTGTACATGTGTAGTCTGTCCCCTACATGCTTTGGAGTCAATGTGCCTGACTCTATACAGGGAGGTGTAGGATGCCACTGTGTACCTCCTGTGTATTCATGACAGGGCTAAAACATGTCTCACCTAATTCTACATGCCTACGACATCACTGTGGTATACATAGCACATGCCGGAGAGACAGGTATGGAACACAGACAGTACACCCCACATGAAACAGGTTCCTCCATGCATGTGAAGCCCATATCTGCTGTGACACACATCATGTGCTGGTTATACACTGGGATGCAGAGCATGACAATCATAACTGGTGTTGGGAAACTGCCTGTACTGGTCACAGGTTATTTGTATATGGGCCATCGGTATCACCACAGCTTGTAGATGTGTAAGTTCCCAAAACCCTGGTGACACGTATCAAGGGTAGAAGACCTGTTCACAGATTAGGGATAAATGAGTATGCTGTATGCCACCATTGTCCTTGTTAACCTGTTATACACATATGAACCAATGGATCCATGCACTTATAGTGCTGTAGCACGCTGAAGACATATTTCTGCTGTGCTGACATGCCATCCTGTGCTGCTTTGTTGCCGCTGTGTATCCATAGATTATCTCAACAGACCCCTGAAATAGAAAAATAAACAGGTCCATGACACACCTCTCATCTTGTAAGTATACAGACATTACAACATCATACAACATAAGGTACACCAAAGTATATGGCATACTTGTGACAAATGCCAGGATACAGTATCTGTCATTAACCATTGCAAGTGGCATGGTAAAACAACACTGCATTACACAAGTGCATGTTACATAATATAGTCACCCTGTGCATCAAACACATAGCTTCATTTCCCTGCATTGAAGGTGAGGATGACATGGATGTGGCACAGGTATTATTACTTGCACAGAGTGTTGTGTGGGGGTTCAGGAGGCCTAGGATGACCCAAAAGGTTGACAGCATGTGTGTGAGTCAGGAAAGGAACCAGGTAAGATGGACAATGGATAGGTGCTGTGTGTGTCTGTAGATGACCTGCATTTGACAGTGGTGTATGAGTATGTACATGTACACATTCAAGCTCAGTGCTAGTCCTACATGTATGTATGTTGGACAGCTTTGGACCATACATGGTAGAGTTGACAGTTCACCATCTCTGGCCCTGAACATGGGAACTGACTCTGCAGGAGTTGCACTGGCATCTCCATGCCCAAAGTCAGAAGCAGTGCTAGTACCTGATGGTGACTGCTGTCTGCTGGGACCGTGTCCCCCATGGGAACACCCAGGACAATGGGCCCATGGCCTGCCATGTCGTGGTGTGAACAGCACACTCCCCTCTGTAGCACTGGATGTACTGCCACTACGGGAGCATGATTTTGCATGGCCATGTGGAGTCTAAGCAGATGGGGTTGCTGACCTACATCCATGAGTCCGATGCTCAACTCCACCCACACGTTCCAGCACAGACACTATCTCAGCCCACCTTCTGCCCATTGCATCTGTCAAGTGATCCAGGGTGTCCCCAATGCAGTTGAGGCAGTCACAGATGTCAGACTGTGCTGCATCCATAACCCTAAGCATATGTCTGGTGTTCCATTCAGAATGTGCCTGTGCCTCCATGATGATGGAAACATGCGCCGAGTGACCCATGATGTGACACCTGCAAAAGGTGGTGGAGTGACAGCAAGCCTCCTACAAGGAACCCTGTCAATCTGCCTATGTGGGACCTCTCCAGTTCTCTGGCTATAGACAGTGTCCACACTCAGTGTAGCCATCATTGCTACACTTTCCTGTTTAATGTCCTACCCTCAGACTGTCCAATATCTGTGGCCTCCAGGGACAGAGAATGTGTGGGCATACTGACTCTATGCAGTGACAATGTAGGCAGAAGATGGATGTCTACCTCTGTGACAGTTTCAGCCTCCAATACCCCCACCTGTGCCTCACTGTGGCCACTATCATCATCCGAGTCCAAAGAGACACTGACATCAGGTTATGTAGAGAACAGGGTCCAGCCCACCCCCAGTCATTGGTAATAATAAAGAAAAAAGCAGCAGATGAATACCTGCACTACTGTGTACAAACAATCCACCAATACTAATAATAACAAAGACCCAAAAACTGGATTAGAAGTCAAATGTTTCCTCTCAGCTTTCATCCAAAATAGAGTTCCTCAGAACAAAATACACATTCAACTCAAGACCTTTATAACAATCACTTCAAGTAAATCAAGTAAAATATGACCAGTACAATTTACTTTTTAATTAAGTGATATGACAGTATATTTGATAAATTGACACATTAACAAAAAAAAAAACAAAAAAAAAAAAACAAACTTGTTTTCCTGCCTTTCTAAGCTAGTATAGTCCAGTTTTCAGGTTAGTGCTGAATTCAGGGCTGTGTTACAAGTTTCTGTGTTTGCCCATACCTTACTTGGATAGAAGGAAGTTTCTCTGTTCACTGTGAGAGAGAGAGCGTTGAGCAGCCTATCTGTCCTTGGAGGAGTGGTTTCAGCCCAGAAATTAGTAGTTTATTGGCCATTTTGGGCTAATTTCTATCTCTTTCATTTCCCTGCTATAAAACCCGCATTTGCAAGGTTTTTGTGCTAGTATACAGCTCAGCAAGCTCTTGCCTGGTGCCCTGCAGAGTTCTACAGCAGCAGAGATACAAAAGAGAGACTTTGGAGTGATTAAGTATCATTTTATGCATTTTCTTGCTGCCTTTAGCTAACTCCGCCTAAAATGCCGATTTTCTAGAGTTTCTGTGATTTAAAAAGCTTGTTTCGGCTACATATTGTACTTATTTTTCTGCTTGCGCTTTAACAAAGTCATTTTTGTGTTTAAATTACCTGTTTAACTGTTGTAAACTACATACTCATTGAAAACACAAAAGCGAAGAACCAGGAGCAAACACCAAAATACACGAACAAATTTAATAAGCACTTTCGGGAAAACTTGTATCTTCCCTTCTTCAGACAAACTACTACATACCAAAACAGATATATAAAAACTTTTTTTTTAAAATCAATCAGTTAATTAAATTAATTGCAATTAAGATTTTAAAGCAGCAATACACTTGTGAACATGCCCTCATTCATGAAAAATAACCCACACCAAAAATAACGCATTGACAGCCTAAAGCTTTACGAAACAATTATTCTAAATGCAAGGCTATTAATCTTAACCTATATTAGTTTCTTAAACTTCAACAACTTAAAAATAATAACAAATATATAACAAAATATGTAAAAAGTGTTAAACATGTTAACAGAGATATTAAAAAATATGTATATACACACACGTACACACACACTCTCAAAGTTATCTTCACAACGCCAAATGTTTGAGCACACAGGCAATGGATACAAACTCATTAAGTCCAGGAGACAAATATGCAGCTGTTCGAATTTGCCAAAATAATTCCTCTTTTTCTAGAAGCACTTGCAAAGGACCTGCTCTAAGGTCATCTTGGATATGTTTTAAGACCGTAAACTTAAAGGTATGGTCCTCATATACTGAAGTGTGGCGTGCTAAAGCATTGGTGCAATCTTTCTTGGAAATAGCATAATTGTGTTCATAAATGCGCTGCTTTACCTTTCGCTCAGTTTTGTCAATATAAAAAGCAGTGCATTTCACACAGTTAGCAATGTAAACAACTGATTTAGTATCACAATTATAATTCCCCATAATGTTAAAAATTATATCTCTTACCATGACTTTAGTGCCCACATTAACAGATCTACACTGGCGACAAGCGCCGCATTTACTCATACCTAAGCTTCGTTTGTTAACATTACATCTCTTAGCTTCTAATAGTGTTTTTAAATTAATACCTCTTCGAAATGTAATTTTAGGCTTTAACCCAAAACAAGTAAGCAAATTAAGATCTTCAAGAATTAATGCCCAATTTTTATGTAAAATGTTCCTAATGAATATATGGTCTAAACTGTAGGTACATAAGAAGCTAGTTCTGAACTTTAATTTATTGATGTTAGTAGTAGCTTCACTATAAACGTTAGAGTCAGAGATAAGCACCTCAATTTCATTTGAAAGAATTGGTTTAAAATGACCAGTTCTTCTTTTCTGAATAACCTCGACTCTAATGTCAGTAATTAAGGAGCTTGGATAGCCTCTATTAGTGAACATAGAGCTAAGGTTATTACACTCTTCGATGAAATCGCTTTCATCAGATGTCATCCTAGCTGCCTTCACCATCTGACCTTTAACAAAGGCTTTTTTCTGATGGTA
This sequence comes from Protopterus annectens, assembly GCF_019279795.1. NCBI lineage: Eukaryota > Metazoa > Chordata > Ceratodontiformes > Protopteridae > Protopterus > Protopterus annectens. The sequence goes on from NC_056729.1 coordinate 1,637,800,760, forward strand.
AGGACGACAGCTAGTATAATGTAAGAAAGCGTTAGAGTATGTCGGTTTTCTGTAGATAATGCTTTTGTATCTAGGGTTAACACTATCTTTAAATAGCTTGATGTCCAAAAAGTTAATACTGTTAGCATGTACTTTATATGTGAATTCCAGAAAGTCTGTCAATTCAGAAATTCTAGAAATAAAAGATGGTACAACTTCTAATGGCCCATTCCACAGTAAAAACATGTCGTCCTGGTGCCTAGTGTACCAGGCGACATTGTTTTTAAACAAAGGTTCATTGAATAGTAGTGTTCATTCCCAATGGGCCATGATGCAACTGGCAAAACTACCGCCACAAGGGGAGCCCATGGCTACTCCTGAAGTTTGTAAATAGATATTACCATCAAACACCATGAAGTTGTAAGTTAGTACTAATTCTAACAGAGTTTCAACAAGATATATAGTGTTGTCATTAACTTTCCTAAATACCAGAAATTCTCCGATCCATTCCAAACCCAATCTTTGTGGAATGACTGTATAAAGATCCTTCACATCGATGGTGAGATACAGATGGTGAGGATCAAAAGGGAAGTTGTTAATATTGTGGAGAAAACTCCACGAATCTTTACAAATTTGAGGTTCTTGCTCAATAAGAGGTTTAAGCACACTGTCTACATATTTGGCACACGCATACGTTATAGACCCCCTTCCATCGACAATAGGTCTGAAAGGGGGGTTTTCGATTGACTTATGAATTTTAGGTGTGCCAAAGAGTGCTGGTAGCTTGGGAGCAGAGATGGTCAAATACCTATATAGGTCAATGTCAATAAACTTTTCCAAAAAAAGATCATCGAGCAGACCTCTAATTTTACAATAAGCTATATTAACTTCATTAATGCTTGAGCACTTGTAGGAACCGGTGTTCAAGTGTTCTAACATCTTAGCTACATAGGCATTATGGTCCATACAGACCAATCCACCACCCTTATCAGGTTTCATTACCCTAATATTAGCATCACGTAAAAGATGAATCAAATTACATTGATGTGATGATATATTGAGGTTAGTATTTCTGTTATTACTTTTGTTAGCGTCAAGAGCTCTTAAGTCTAACTCACAAATCTTCTCAAAAGAACGTAACGTTTCCTGTAAGGGTGGGTTAAACAAACTGGCTATCCTAAAAGAATTAATAAGGGAAGATCTTTCCCCAAAAAGCACTTTCAAGTTTAACTTACGTACATATAGCTTTAAATCAATAATGGTTTTAACTAAGTCAAAATGGGTATCAGAAACAAAAGAAAGACCTTTTGAAAAAAAGTTCACTGAATCTTGATCAAAATTGAAAGTGGTGTAATTATAAATGCTAAAGTCTCCTTCAGTGCTAGAAACAATAGAGGGTTGATTGAAACACTCAATCATTTCCCCCATTAATTTCGCTTGTTCCTCGTGTTCCCTTGATTTTTGTTCGAACGTAAGTTCCTCTGCTGTCCATTCTGACTCAGCGAAAAACCCTGTTGGTTATTAAAGGTGGATATAGTGTTGGCACCATTATTTTGTCGCCTCCTATTGGGGTTATTACTGTTAGTATGATTGGTACTGTCACTGGCACTAACAGATCTCTCATTTTGATGTACCAGTTGTGCATTACCAACTTGTGTGTCAACCACTCCATCAAAGACTCCCACTGAGTCCACTTGTTCGGGAATGTTATCCCGCCCTGAAACATTGTTATCTGCTGAAACATTAAACCCAGTGGTCGAGTGTGATATAACAGGTGGACGGGGATAAGCTCTACCAGTAGCATATTGGTACATGTCTCTGGTAATCTTTTTCTTCTTGTTATTGGAAAGTTTAACCATGATTGCGTCAATACTTGTAAAAATACGAATGTAATCGTATTTGTACCTCTGAAAGTCACAGTTACTTTTGATGGAATGCTCTAATAACTCTAAGTCATGCTTTAAGTCACTAACCTGTTGCTTATAATGTCCAATAAGCATGTTGATGAACTCAAACCCCTGTTTATCGAATAAAACAAGAAGCTTGTGATGAAAATCCGAGCCTTCAACCAACCCGACTGGGAATCGCCATTGCCTTAGACCTTTAGGTATCAGTTTCTTAGCTACACATTCTTCTAAATAAGCAGTTTCCAATTGCAGTTTTTTACATTTGTACAGTTTATGATCGAACTCATTGATAAGTGTTGTAATATTACTTACAGTCTCTTCCTCTTGTACATTTTCCCCAACAGTGAACTCAGGTTTAAAATAGTTGTTACTATTAAGAAAGTTGGTAATAGATGGAATAAAAACTCCCTCGGAATTTTGTAAATCATTGCCTTGGCTCAAAACTCTTCTCTGCTGTATAGGAGCTCCTTGCCCAGCTGGAATAGGTACAGAAGCGGAGGAACCCTCAATGGTGTTATTATTAGTAGATTGCACCACGTCGTTCACATTTTCGGTTCGGTGCTGGGAAACCATGCTATTTAGTTGCAGCGCTTCTACAGGTAAAACATTGCTACTACCTGCAGTGTTATCCAACGTTAAAAGTAAGTTACTGTTTTCAAAACGCTCAAGGCGTTGGGTCAAATACTCTACTCGACCCGTTAAAAGTTGAATGAGGGCTGTAAGGTTGCCATCGACATTCACTTCAATGGCATCAGTTCTATTAATAGTTTTAACTCCACCATTTGGTTTGTTTTGTGAAAAAAGAGAATTTTGTGGTGATGCTACTCCATCTTCGCTCGCCATACTGACAAACAATTCACCAAAAAAGGAAAAACAAACTGCTGAAAACACAAAAGCGAAGAACCAGGAGCAAACACCAAAATACATGAACAAATTTAATAAGAACTTATGGGAAAACTTGTATCTTCCCTTCTTCAGACAAACTACTACATACCAAAACAGATATATAAAAACTTTTTTTAAAAATCAATCAGTTAATTAAATTAATTGCAATTAAGATTTTAAAGCAGCAATACACTTGTGAACATGCCCTCATTCATGAAAAATAACCCACACCAAAAATAACGCATTGACAGCCTAAAGCTTTACGAAACAATTATTCTAAATGCAAGGCTATTAATCTTAACCTATATTAGTTTCTTAAACTTCAACAACTTAAAAATAATAACAAATATATAACAAAATATGTAAAAAGTGTTAAACATGTTAACAAAGATATTAAAAAATATATATATACATATGCTCGCCATACTGACAAACAATTCACCAAAAAAGGAAAAACAAACTGTTGAAAACACAAAAGCGAAGAATGAGCAAAGGCGAGCGAAGATGGAGTAGCATCACCACAAAATTCTCTTTTTTCGCAAAACGAACCGAATGGTGCAGGTAAAACTATTAATTAGGAACATTTTACATAAAAATTGGGCATTAATTCTTGAAGATCTTAATTTGCTTACTTGTTTTGGGTTAAAGCCTAAAATTACATTTCGAAGAGGTATTAATTTAAAAACACTATTAGAAGCTAAGAGATGTAATGTTAACAAACGAAGTTTAGGTATGAGTAAATGTGGCACTTGTCGCCAATGTAGATCTGTTAATGTGGGCACTAAAGTCATGGTAAGAGATAGAATTTTTAACATTATGGGGAATTATAATTGTGATACTAAATCAGTTGTTTACATTGCTAACTGTGTGAAATGCGTTTCTTTTTATATTGGCAAAACTGAGCGAAAGGTAAAGCAGCGCATTTATGAACACAATTATGCTATTTCCGAGAAAGATCTCACCAATGCTTTAGGTTCATAGGTTCATACTAGGCTATCTGCCCTAGGGCATTTATAAGCCTAGCCAGAATGTGTTTGGCTTTCGCCACCCATTTTAAATTTATTTTGCTATGCCCTTTTTCGAGGTTAGTATACTGTGCCTCTGTCTAACAGTGACACAGAAGTGATACCCAGGGTAAACCTACGATCTCCCATCCACTCATCAAGATTCCTCTTTAAGAGAGTCAATGAGGGACTCTGCCTAACCTGGACTGGGATTTTATTCCAGAGTGAAGGGAGCCTCTGGGTTATGAATCTGTCCCTCCAGCATGTCCTATTTATTTCAGTGCTGAGGTTCAAGTCTCTCGAGCATGTAGCTCGATGGGATTTGGATTTTCTGAGGTGCAGCATGTCCATTAATTCCGGGTTGGACATGGCTTTATACATCAGGCACAGATCGCCTCTGAACAGGCGGTATGCCACTGAGTAGAGCTGGAGTTTCTTTAACCGGCCGCATATGACATCTGTTTGAGCCCTTTGATCCTCTTGGTGAGGTACTTTTGGGGTCTTTCCAGTTGCTGCAGGTGTCTGGTAAGGTACATCCCAAAAGGGGCATTGTACTCAATTATGGGCCTGATGAGGGATGAGTAAAGAGGCACGATGACCTCCCCTGATCTAGATGTGAATCTCTTCATGATTAGGTGGGCTATATAAAATGTTTTTTTAACCACTTTGGCCACGTGGTTGTCAAATGAGAGATTGCTATCAACTTGGGTCCCCAGGTCCCTAATTACTTCTTCTGTACTTAATGGATTACCACCTATGTGGTAATTTGTGGGCACTTTGTTTTTGCCAAAGGGGATGACTATACACTTTTTGGCATTTAGCTTGAGGCCATGGCTCTGGCACCAGTTGTCTGTTTCTATGAGGCCCTTTTGGAGGATGCTTGTGTCGGCTGGAGAGTCGATTATGGTGCCCAGTTTGCAGTCATCTGCGAACTTGGTCAGCCACAGTCCTTCCATGTTGGCCTGTACCTCCGAGAAATATATACCGAACAAGAGAGGTCCCTGGACTGAGCCTTGTGGAACACCACTTGTAACTGGTTTGGAGTCTGACATGGCTCCAGCAATTCTAACCATGTGGGTTCTGTCCTTGAGCCAGTTTGCAATCCATCTAGTGACATAGGGGTTTATATTTAAGCTGGTGAGCTTATCTATAATGCCCGAGTGGGGTATTGTATCGAAGGCCTTTGTGAGGTCCAGGTAGGCTGTGTGGACCACCTTCCCCTCGTCAATGGCCTTGGTGACTGTTTCAAAGAAATCAACCAGGTTTAAGAGGCAGGATCTGCCTTTAACAAAGCCGAACTGGGTAGGATCTAGTGTCTGTAGGTCCCCAATATCTTTATTTATGAGGTCCATGATGATCCTTTCCATAGCTTTGCAGACCAAGCTAGTCAGGCTTATGGGGCGATAGTTTCCAGGATCCGTTGAGGCACCACTTTCATTTGTCTCTGTAGTGCTTGCTGTCTTGTAGGCTTTGCAGTTGCCCGCCCCTACTGTGACACACCTCCCAGTCTAGTGTCATTAGCTCATTCTGCTTAATACAGAGAGAACATTTGATAAGGCCTTCTGTTCCTCCTTTTTCCCTTTCAAAAAGTAAAACAAAACTTTTTTTTTTTTTTTTTCCCTTTCGACTGAACCTTCTTGTGTTCTGACTGTCCTTCTCAAACATTTTGGAAATATACAGTATATTTCAGAGCATTTGTTATAACTGTATTTGCTATAACTGATTTAAGTATTTTTTTTCTGGCTTTTTGATTATTTACTGCTTAGCGACTGCATTTTAGCCTGTTTATACAGCTCTGCATTCTATTTAAACTGTTTTTGTGTTGAGTAACTATTTTGCACTTTTAAAAAGTTAGTTGTTGCTTAATTTTACCTGTAGGCTAATACACTCAAGTGCGCTAGCCGTTTAAAAGCATTTATAGCATTTACTGTCTGTTTTTCTTCTGTTTTCTGCAAAAAAGAAAAAAAAAAAAAAATCTTGTTTTCCCGCCTTACTGAACTAGAATAGTCCAGTCTTCAGAGTTTGCTGACCTCTGGGCTTTGTCTTGGTTCCTGTGCTATTCCATATCCTTATTTGGATAAAAGGAAGCGTCTTTGTTCACCAGTGGGAGTGGGGAACACTGAGCAGCCTGTTTGTCCCTAGAGGAGTGGTTCCAGCCAGAAACTTGTAGTCTATTGGCCATTTTGGGTCAATTCCTAGCTCTTTTCAGCCCCCTGTAATAAAGCCCACTTTAGCGCGCTTTTTCGCTTGTATTCAACTCAGCACAGCTCCTCGTGGTTTCCTGCAGAGTTCTACAAGCAGCAGAGAGCAAAAGAGTGACTTTTTCCTGATTTAAGTATTTTTTTCTGGCTTTTTGATTATTTACTGCTTAGCGACTGCATTTTCGCCTGTTTATACAGCTCTGCATTCTATTTAAACTGTTTTTGTGTTGATTAACTGTTTTGCACTTTTAAAAAGTTATTTGTTGCTTAATTTTACCTGTAGGCTAACACACTCAAGTGTGCTAGCCGTTTAAAAGCATTTATAGCATTTACTGTCTGTTTTTCCTCTGTTTTCTGCAAAAAAAAAAAAAATCTTGTTTTCCCGCCTTACTGAACTAGAATAGTCCAGTCTTCAGAGTTTGCTCATCTCTGGGCTTTGGCTTGGTTCCTGTGCTATTCCATATCCTTATTTGGATAAAGGGAAGCTTCTTTGTTCACCAGTGGGAGTGGGGAGCACTGAGCAGCCTATTTGTCCCTAGAGCAGTGGTTCCAGCCAGAAACTTGTAGTCTATTGGCCATTTTGGGTCAATTCCTAGCTCTTTTCAGCCCCCTGTAATAAAGCCCACTTTAGCGAGCTTTTTCGCTTGTATTCAACTCAGCACAGCTCCTCGTGGTTTCCTGCAGAGTTCTACAAGCAGCAGAGAGCAAAAGAGTGACTTTTTCCTGATTTAAGTATTTTTTCTGGCTTTTTGATTATTTACTGCTTAGCGACTGCATTTTCGCCTGTTTATACAGCTCTGCATTCTATTTAAACTGTTTTTGTGTTGATTAACTGTTTTGCACTTTTAAAAAAGTTATTTGTTGCTTAATTTTACCTGTAGGCTAACACACTCAAGTGCGCTAGCTGTTTAAAAGCATTTATAGCATTTACTGGCTGTTTTTCCTCTGTTTTCTGCAAAAAAAAAAAAAATCTTGTTTTCCCGCCTTACTGAACTAGAATAGTCCAGTCTTCAGAGTTTGCTGATCTCTGGGCTTTGGCTTGGTTCCTGTGCTATTCCATATCCTTATTTGGATAAAGGGAAGCTTCTTTGTTCACCAGTGGGAGTGGGGAGCACTGAGCAGCCTATTTGTCCCTAGAGCAGTGGTTCCAGCCAGAAACTTGTAGTCTATTGGCCATTTTGGGTCAATTCCTAGCTCTTTTCAACCCCCTGCTATAAAGCCCGCTTTAGCGTGCTTTTGCATGATTTAGCGCGGAGTTGCCCATAGAGCACCATCAGGCAGCGCCGGTTAAACAAGGTTAAACTATTTCTGGCTCCGTAAAGTCTGCTCTTCAATTTTTCCCTTAGAACTTCTCTACTTGCTATCTAAACAGTCTATTCTCTATCTCAAAAGCTCAGCACTTGCTCCTAAAGCATTTTTATATAGGTAAAGTACTTGTATACTAAACAAAGTACTACATTAGCCTAGAATCCCCTTGAGTACCCATTTCCCTATAGGTCCCTTCTGACTCAGTTACACAGCAAACTTTTTCACTTTTTCTAGCATGTCGAAGGGTCAGTTGCTAGCGTCCTCTCCTGTTCAGCTGGTGAATCTGGGCATCTTGAGGCAATGTTACAATTGCCTCATGTACACAGACAACCCACTCCTTCTCCCACAAAACACAAATACATGTGAGAGATGCAACTATATAGCCAAACTGGAGGCTGAGCTCTCTCAACTCAGGACTGGCAAGACCAGACAGGAGGAGAAGGAAACCACGCACACCACAAACCCAGTTTCACATAGAACTATCACAACTGCAAAACAAACACATGAACACATAAAGACATACTCGGAGGCACTGATCAAAAATCTACCAAAACTACAGAGGCCTCCAAAGCAGACACCCAAGCAACTGCTACCTCAAGACATAAGACATGCAACACATAGTTCTCAAAGTCAGTGTGCTAAACAGTCACAGCCCTTAAGGCCAAACACAATGCCAGACACACTTGTTATAGGTGACTCCATAGTCAGACACACTGACGTCCCACTCACTAGACTGAACAAGGAAAAGATCACAGT